>NC_137737.1:160986848-161086822 GCF_963264785.1 Psittacula echo | reverse complement strand
AGCTCCGCCTCATTGACTGGGGCCTGGCTGAGTTCTACCACCCGGGCCAGGAGTACAACGTCCGCGTGGCCTCGCGCTACTTCAAGGGGCCGGAGCTGCTGGTGGATTACCAGGTAGGACCCGGGGGGCACCCGCACCCCCCCCCCGGCCCCCCCTGACCCCTCCTGCCTGCAGATGTACGACTACAGCCTGGACATGTGGAGCCTGGGCTGCATGCTGGCGAGCATGATCTTCAGGAAGGAGCCCTTCTTCCATGGGCACGACAACTACGATCAGGTGAGGGCCCAGCGTGACCAGGGTCTGCGCAGGCCTTATCCTGCATCCCGACCCCTCCATCACCACCCTTATCCTGCATCCCGACCCCTCCATCACCAACCTTCTCCTGCATCCCGACCCTTCCATCACCAACCTTATCCTGCATCCCGACCCTTCCATCACCAACCTTCTCCTGCATCCCGACCCCTCCATCACCAACCTTATCCTGCATCCCGACCCCTCCATCACCAACCTTATCCTGCATCCCGACCCCTCCATCACCAACCTTCTCCTGCATCCCGACCCCTCCATCACCAACCTTCTCCTGCATCCCGACCCCTCCATCACCAACCTTCTCCTGCATCCCGACCCCTCCATCACCAACCTTCTCCTGCATCCCGACCCCTCCATCACCAACCTTCTCCTGCATCCCGACCCTTCCATCACCAACCTTATCCTGCATCCCGACCCTTCCATCACCAACCTTCTCCTGCATCCCGACCCTTCCATCACCAACCTTCTCCTGCATCCCGACCCCTCCATCACCAACCTTATCCTGCATCCCGACCCCTCCATCACCAACCTTATCCTGCATCCCGACCCTTCCATCACCAACCTTATCCTGCATCCCGACCCCTCCATCACCAACCTTATCCTGCATCCCGACCCTTCCATCACCAACCTTCTCCTGCATCCCGACCCCTCCATCACCAACCTTCTCCTGCATCCCGACCCTTCCATCACCAACCTTATCCTGCATCCCGACCCCTCCATCACCAACCTTATCCTGCATCCCGACCCCTCCATCACCAACCTTATCCTGCATCCCGACCCCTCCATCACCAACCTTATCCTGCATCCCGACCCCTTCCATCACCAACCTTATCCTGCATCCCGACCCCTTCCATCACCAACCTTATCCTGCATCCCGACCCTTCCATCACCAACCTTATCCTGCATCCCGACCCTTCCATCACCACCCTTATCCTGCATCCCGACCCCTCCATCACCACCCTTATCCTGCATCCCGACCCTTCCATCACCAACCTTCTCCTGCATCCCGACCCCTCCATCACCAACCTTCTCCTGCATCCCGACCCTTCCATCACCACCCTTATCCTGCATCCCGACCCTTCCATCACCACCCTTATCCTGCATCCCGACCCCTCCATCACCAACCTTATCCTGCATCCCGACCCTTCCATCACCACCCTTATCCTGCATCCCGACCCTTCCATCACCACCCTTATCCTGCATCCCGACCCCTCCATCACCAACCTTCTCCTGCATCCCGACCCCTCCATCACCAACCTTATCCTGCATCCCGACCCTTCCATCACCACCCTTATCCTGCATCCCGACCCCTCCATCACCACCCTTATCCTGCATCCCGACCCCTCCATCACCAACCTTATCCTGCATCCCGACCCCTTCCATCACCAACCTTATCCTGCATCCCGACCCTTCCATCACCAACCTTCTCCTGCATCCCGACCCTTCCATCACCAACCTTATCCTGCATCCCGACCCTTCCATCACCAACCTTATCCTGCATCCCGACCCCTCCATCACCAACCTTCTCCTGCATCCCGACCCTTCCATCACCAACCTTCTCCTGCATCCCGACCCCTCCATCACCACCCTTATCCTGCATCCCGACCCCTCCATCACCACCCTTATCCTGCATCCCGACCCTTCCATCACCAACCTTATCCTGCATCCCGACCCTTCCATCACCAACCTTCTCCTGCATCCCGACCCCTCCATCACCACCCTTATCCTGCATCCCGACCCCTCCATCACCAACCTTCTCCTGCATCCCGACCCTTCCATCACCAACCTTATCCTGCATCCCGACCCCTCCATCACCAACCTTCTCCTGCATCCCGACCCCTCCATCACCAACCTTCTCCTGCATCCCGACCCTTCCATCACCAACCTTATCCTGCATCCCGACCCTTCCATCACCAACCTTCTCCTGCATCCCGACCCTTCCATCACCAACCTTCTCCTGCATCCCGACCCCTCCATCACCAACCTTATCCTGCATCCCGACCCCTCCATCACCAACCTTATCCTGCATCCCGACCCTTCCATCACCAACCTTATCCTGCATCCCGACCCCTCCATCACCAACCTTATCCTGCATCCCGACCCTTCCATCACCAACCTTATCCTGCATCCCGACCCTTCCATCACCAACCTTATCCTGCATCCCGACCCCTCCATCACCAACCTTCTCCTGCATCCCGACCCCTCCATCACCAACCTTCTCCTGCATCCCGACCCTTCCATCACCAACCTTATCCTGCATCCCGACCCTTCCATCACCAACCTTCTCCTGCATCCCGACCCCTCCATCACCAACCTTATCCTGCATCCCGACCCCTCCATCACCAACCTTATCCTGCATCCCGACCCTTCCATCACCAACCTTATCCTGCATCCCGACCCCTCCATCACCAACCTTATCCTGCATCCCGACCCTTCCATCACCAACCTTATCCTGCATCCCGACCCTTCCATCACCAACCTTCTCCTGCATCCCGACCCTTCCATCACCAACCTTCTCCTGCATCCCGACCCTTCCATCACCAACCTTCTCCTGCATCCCGACCCCTCCATCACCAACCTTATCCTGCATCCCGACCCCTCCATCACCAACCTTATCCTGCATCCCGACCCCTCCATCACCAACCTTATCCTGCATCCCGACCCCTCCATCACCAACCTTATCCTGCATCCCGACCCCTCCATCACCAACCTTATCCTGCATCCCGACCCCTCCATCACCAACCTTATCCTGCATCCCGACCCCTCCATCACCAACCTTCTCCTGCATCCCGACCCCTCCATCACCAACCTTATCCTGCATCCCGACCCCTCCATCACCACCCTTATCCTGCATCCCGACCCTTCCATCACCAACCTTCTCCTGCATCCCGACCCCTCCATCACCAACCTTCTCCTGCATCCCGACCCTTCCATCACCAACCTTATCCTGCATCCCGACCCCTCCATCACCAACCTTCTCCTGCATCCCGACCCCTCCATCACCAACCTTATCCTGCATCCCGACCCCTCCATCACCAACCTTATCCTGCATCCCGACCCTTCCATCACCAACCTTATCCTGCATCCCGACCCTTCCATCACCAACCTTATCCTGCATCCCGACCCTTCCATCACCAACCTTATCCTGCATCCCGACCCTTCCATCACCACCCTTATCCTGCATCCCGACCCCTCCATCACCACCCTTATCCTGCATCCCGACCCTTCCATCACCAACCTTCTCCTGCATCCCGACCCCTCCATCACCAACCTTCTCCTGCATCCCGACCCTTCCATCACCACCCTTATCCTGCATCCCGACCCTTCCATCACCACCCTTATCCTGCATCCCGACCCCTCCATCACCAACCTTATCCTGCATCCCGACCCTTCCATCACCACCCTTATCCTGCATCCCGACCCTTCCATCACCACCCTTATCCTGCATCCCGACCCCTCCATCACCAACCTTCTCCTGCATCCCGACCCCTCCATCACCAACCTTATCCTGCATCCCGACCCTTCCATCACCACCCTTATCCTGCATCCCGACCCCTCCATCACCACCCTTATCCTGCATCCCGACCCCTCCATCACCAACCTTATCCTGCATCCCGACCCTTCCATCACCAACCTTCTCCTGCATCCCGACCCCTCCATCACCACCCTTATCCTGCATCCCGACCCCTCCATCACCACCCTTATCCTGCATCCCGACCCTTCCATCACCAACCTTATCCTGCATCCCGACCCTTCCATCACCAACCTTCTCCTGCATCCCGACCCCTCCATCACCACCCTTATCCTGCATCCCGACCCCTCCATCACCAACCTTCTCCTGCATCCCGACCCTTCCATCACCAACCTTATCCTGCATCCCGACCCCTCCATCACCAACCTTCTCCTGCATCCCGACCCCTCCATCACCAACCTTCTCCTGCATCCCGACCCCTCCATCACCAACCTTCTCCTGCATCCCGACCCTTCCATCACCAACCTTATCCTGCATCCCGACCCTTCCATCACCAACCTTCTCCTGCATCCCGACCCCTCCATCACCAACCTTATCCTGCATCCCGACCCTTCCATCACCAACCTTATCCTGCATCCCGACCCTTCCATCACCAACCTTCTCCTGCATCCCGACCCCTCCATCACCAACCTTCTCCTGCATCCCGACCCCTCCATCACCAACCTTATCCTGCATCCCGACCCTTCCATCACCAACCTTATCCTGCATCCCGACCCTTCCATCACCAACCTTCTCCTGCATCCCGACCCTTCCATCACCAACCTTCTCCTGCATCCCGACCCTTCCATCACCAACCTTATCCTGCATCCCGACCCTTCCATCACCAACCTTTTCCTGCATCCCGACCCCTCCATCACCAACCTTCTCCTGCATCCCGACCCCTCCATCACCAACCTTCTCCTGCATCCCGACCCCTCCATCACCAACCTTCTCCTGCATCCCGACCCCTCCATCACCAACCTTATCCTGCATCCCGACCCTTCCATCACCAACCTTCTCCTGCATCCCGACCCCTCCATCACCAACCTTCTCCTGCATCCCGACCCCTCCATCACCAACCTTCTCCTGCATCCCGACCCCTCCATCACCAACCTTCTCCTGCATCCCGACCCCTCCATCACCAACCTTCTCCTGCATCCCGACCCCTCCATCACCAACCTTATCCTGCATCCCGACCCTTCCATCACCACCCTTATCCTGCATCCCGACCCCTCCATCACCACCCTTATCCTGCATCCCGACCCCTCCATCACCAACCTTATCCTGCATCCCGACCCTTCCATCACCAACCTTCTCCTGCATCCCGACCCCTCCATCACCACCCTTATCCTGCATCCCGACCCCTCCATCACCACCCTTATCCTGCATCCCGACCCTTCCATCACCAACCTTATCCTGCATCCCGACCCTTCCATCACCAACCTTCTCCTGCATCCCGACCCCTCCATCACCACCCTTATCCTGCATCCCGACCCCTCCATCACCAACCTTCTCCTGCATCCCGACCCTTCCATCACCAACCTTATCCTGCATCCCGACCCCTCCATCACCAACCTTCTCCTGCATCCCGACCCCTCCATCACCAACCTTCTCCTGCATCCCGACCCCTCCATCACCAACCTTCTCCTGCATCCCGACCCTTCCATCACCAACCTTATCCTGCATCCCGACCCTTCCATCACCAACCTTCTCCTGCATCCCGACCCCTCCATCACCAACCTTATCCTGCATCCCGACCCTTCCATCACCAACCTTATCCTGCATCCCGACCCTTCCATCACCAACCTTTTCCTGCATCCCGACCCTTCCATCACCAACCTTCTCCTGCATCCCGACCCCTCCATCACCAACCTTATCCTGCATCCCGACCCTTCCATCACCAACCTTATCCTGCATCCCGACCCTTCCATCACCACCCTTATCCTGCATCCCGACCCTTCCATCACCAACCTTATCCTGCATCCCGACCCCTCCATCACCAACCTTATCCTGCATCCCGACCCTTCCATCACCAACCTTTTCCTGCATCCCGACCCTTCCATCACCAACCTTCTCCTGCATCCCGACCCTTCCATCACCAACCTTCTCCTGCATCCCGACCCCTCCATCACCAACCTTCTTCACCGACCCTTCCATCATCCCGCCATAGCCTCATGCTGCCCCTTGCTCCCCTGCAGCTGGTGCGCATTGCCAAGGTGCTGGGCACTGAGGACCTCTATGACTACATTGACAAGTACAGCATCGAGCTGGACCCGCGCTTCAACGACATCCTGGGCAGGTTGGTCCGGGGGGGCCGCTCCTCGCACCCAGCCCTGCCCGCAGCACCCGGGGCATGGACCGGCACGAGCTTGAGGGTCTGGCCCATCCATCCCTTCCCATCCCATTGCATCCCATCCATCCCATCCCATCCCATTGCATCCATCCCATTGCATCCCATCCCATCCCATTGCATCCATCCCATTGCATCCCTTCCCATCCCATTGCATCCATCCCATCCCATTCATCCCATCCCATCCCATCCATCCCATCCCATCCTGCCCCATCCCATTGTATCCATCCCATTACATCCCATCCCATCCCATTGCATCCATCCCATTACATCCCATCCCATCCCATTGCATCCATCCCATCCCATTCATCCCATCCCATCCCATCCATCCCATCCCATCCTGCCCCATCCCATTGCATCCATCCCATCCCATCCATCCCTGTCCCATCCCATCCATTCCATCCCATCCATCCCATCCCATTGCATCCATCCCATCCTATCCTATCCCATCCATCCCATTGCATCCATCCCATCCCATCCTATCCCATCCATCCCATTGCATCCATCCCATCCCATCCATCCCATCCCATTGCATCTATCCCATCCTATCCTATCCCATCCATCCCATCCCTCCCATCCCATCCATCCCATCCCATCCCATCCCATCCATCCCATCCCATTGCATCCATCCCATCCTATCCTATCCCATCCATCCCATCCCATCCCATCCATCCCCATCCCATCCATCCCATCCCATCCCTCCCATCCCATCCATCCCATCCCATCCATCCCATCCCATTGCATCCATCCTATCCTATCCTATCCCATCCATCCCATCCCTCCCATCCCATCCATCCCATCCCATCCCATCCATCCCATCCCATTGCATCCATCCCATCCTATCCTATCCCATCCATCCCATCCCATCCCATCCATCCCCATCCCATCCATCCCATCCCATCCCTCCCATCCCATCCATCCCATCCCATCCATCCCATCCCATTGCATCCATCCTATCCTATCCTATCCCATCCATCCCATCCCATCCCATCCATCCCCATCCCATCCATCCCATCCCATCCATCCCATCCCATCCCATCCCATCCCATCCCATCCTATCCATCCCCATCCCATCCCATGGCTCCCCCGTGCCCCACAGGCACTCTCGCAAGCGCTGGGAGCGCTTCGTGCACAGCGAGAACCAGCACCTGGTGAGCGCCGAGGGCCTCGACTTCCTGGACAAGCTCCTGCGCTACGACCACCAGAGCCGGCTGACGGCGCGCGACGCCATGGAGCACCCCTACTTCTGTACGTGACCTCCTGCCCCATAGCGAGCACCTCCTGCCCCATAGCGAGAGCCCCTGCCCCATAGCGAGCACCTCCTGCCCCATAGCGGGAGCCCCTGCCCCATAGCGAGAGCCCCTGCCCCATAGCGAGAGCTCCTGCCCCATAGCGAGCACCTCCTGCCCCATAGCGAGGACCTCCTGCCCCATAGCGAGAGCCCCTGCCCCATAGCGGGAGCCCCTGCCCCATAGCGGGAGCCCCTGCCCCATAGTGACAGCCCCTACTTCTGTACATGCCCCCTGCCCCATAGGGAGCGCCCCTACTCCTGTCCGTGCCCCGGCCCCACGGCTGCTCCCCTCTCCCCTCAGACCCCATCGCCAAGGACCCCGCTCGGGGCAGCGCCGGGCCCGGCCTCACCCCCAGCAGCGCCGCGGTGGCCGCCCCCTCCCCGTCCTCCTCATCCTCCTCGGGCCTCCTGGCAGGTGAGTGCTGGGGGGGGCATTGGGGCACTGAACCCCCCCATCCCCATCCCATCCCATCCCCATTCCCCATCCCCATCCCATCCCCATCCCCATTCCCCATCCCCATCCCATCCCATCCCCATCCCCATTCCCCATCCCCATCCCATCCCCATCCCATCCCCATCCCATCCCCATCCCCATTCCCCATCCCCATCCCATCCCATCCCCATCCCCATTCCCCATCCCCATCCCATCCCCATCCCCATCCCCATCCCATCCCCATCCCCATCCCCATCCCATCCCCATTCCCCATCCCCATCCCATCCCCATCCCATCCCCATCCCCATCCCCATCCCATCCCCATTCCCCATCCCCATCCCCATCCCCATCCCATCCCCATCCCATCCCCATCCCCATTCCCCATCCCCATCCCCATCCCATCCCCATCCCATCCCCATCCCCATTCCCCATCCCCATCCCATCCCCATCCCATCCCCATCCCCATCCCCATCCCCATCCCCATCCCATCCCCATCCCATCCCCATCCCCATTCCCCATCCCCATCCCCATCCCATCCCCATTCCCCATCCCCATCCCATCCCCATTCCCCATCCCCATCCCCATTCCCCATCCCCATTCCCATCCCATTCCCCATCCCCATCCCCATCCCATCCCCATTCCCCATCCCCATCCCCATTCCCCATCCCCATTCCCATCCCATTCCCATTCCCCATCCCCATCCCCATTCCTATCCCATTCCCCATCCCCATCCCCATCCCCATCCCCATTCCCCATCCCCATTCCCCATCCCCATCCCATCCCCATTCCCCATCCCCATTCCCCATCCCCATTCCCATCCCATTCCCCATCCCCATCCCCATCCCCATCCCATTCCCATCCCTGTTCCCATCCCCATTCCCGGTGCATTCTCCACGCAGGGATCGGCTCCATGGCCCCTTCCCAGCTCCCGGCGCCGGCGCCCCCCATCCCCTCGCCCGGGGCCGCGGCCTCCCCGGTCCCCGCTGCCGGGGCTCAGCCTTGACCCAGACCTCGCTGCTGCTGCTGCTGCCCCCCCCCGGCTCCCGGCTCCAGGGATGGAGCGAGCTCAAACCCCCCCATTCCCAATGGATTTGTGCCGGGGGGGGGGGGGGGGGATGAGAGCTACGAGATAAAGAATAAAGATTTATTTTCTATGGCCCTAAAGGCTCCCAAGGGATCTTGGGATGAGGGATGCAGGGATGGGAGCAGGAGGAGCGGCTCCCAAGGGATCTTGGGATGAGGGATGCAGGGATGGGAGCAGGAGCAGCGGCTCCAAAGGGATCTTGGGATGAGGGATGCAGGGATGGGAGCAGGAGCAGCGGCTCCCAAGGGATCTTGGGATGAGGGATGCAGGGATGGGAGCAGAAGCAGCGGCTCCCAAGGGATCTTGGGATGAGGGATGCAGGGATGGGAGCAGGAGCAGCGGCTCCCAAGGGATCTTGGGATGAGGGATGCAGGGATGGGAGCAGGAGCAGCGGCTCCCAAGGGATCTTGGGATGAGGGATGCAGGGATGGGAGCAGGAGCAGCGGCTCCAAAGGGATCTTGGGATGAGGGATGCAGGGATGGGAGCAGGAGCAGCGGCTCCAAAGGGATCTTGGGATGAGGGATGCAGGGATGGGAGCAGGAGCAGCGGCTCCCAAGGGATCTTGGGATGAGGGATGCAGGGATGGGAGCAGGAGCAGCGGCTCCAAAGGGATCTTGGGATGAGGGATGCAGGGATGGGAGCAGGAGCAGCGGCTCCCAAGGGATCTTGGGATGAGGGATGCAGGGATGGGAGCAGGAGCAGCGGCTCCTGGGGCACTGCAGGGGCTGCCTGGGGCTGCCCCATCCCAAGGCCGGGCTGCAGCCGTTCCAGGCCCATCCCCGAGCAGCAGCGCCCGGAGCTCCGGGTCCTGCTCAGCCCCGCCCGGCTCCTCCATGGGGAAGGAGCTGCGGGAGCCCGGGGCCAGCACAGAGGGACCAGGCTGGGGGGGCCCGATCCCAGTTTGGGGGCTCCCGGTCCCAGTTCGAGGGCCCCGGTCCCGTTCGAGGGCCCCGCTCCCAGTTCGAGGGCCCCGCTCCCAGTTCGAGGGCCCCGATCCCAGTGCGAGGGCCCCGATCCCAGTTCGAGGGCCCCGATCCCAGTTTGAGGGCCCCGGTCCCAGTTCGAGGGCCCCGGTCCCAGTTCGAGGGCCCCGGTCCCAGTTCGAGGGCCCCGATCCCAGTTCGAGGGCCCCGGTCCCAGTTCGAGGGCCCCGGTCCCAGTTCGAGGGCCCCGGTCCCAGTGCGAGGGCCCCGATCCCAGTGCGAGGGCCCCGATCCCAGTTCGAGGGCCCCGGTCCCAGTTCGAGGGCCCCGGTCCCAGTTCGAGGGCCCCGATCCCAGTTCGAGGGCCCCGGTCCCAGTTCGAGGGCCCCGGTCCCAGTTCGAGGGCCCCGGTCCCAGTTCGAGGGCCCCGATCCCAGTTCGAGGGCCCCGATCCCAGTTCGAGGGCCCCGGTCCCAGTTTGAGGGCCCCGATCCCAGTTCGAGGGCCCCGGTCCCGTTCGGGTCCCCCCCCCCCCCACGCAGCCCCGCTCTTGACTCGCAAACCCCGAAGCCGTTTTTATTCCGGGCCCGGAGCGCCCCCCCCCCCCCCATTCCAGGCAGGATCCGCGCCGGGCGCTCCCCAGGCTCCTGCCGAGCCCTCGGCTCCGGTGGCTGCGGGCTCAGGGCCGGCCCTCGGAGGTGAGCACGTAGGAGTCATGGACGTACATGAGCACGGCCATGGGCTGGCCCAGGATCAGCGACAGCCACACGGCAGCGTTGCCATAGTGACCGCGCAGGAACCTGGAGACGAACCAGGCCAGGGGGATCTGGGACAGGGAGGGAATGGGATGGGGATGGGATGGGGATGGGATGGGGATGGGATGGGGATGGGATGGGGATGGGATGGGGATGGGATGGGGATGGGATGGGGATGGGATGGGGATGGGATGGGGATGGGGATGGGATGGGATGGGATGGGGATGGGGATGGGGATGGGGATGGGATGGGGAAGGAGAATGGGGATGGGATGGGGATGGGGATGGGATGGGGATGGGATGGGGATGGGATGGGGATGGGATGGGGATGGGATGGGGATGGGGATGGGATGGGGATGGGATGGGGATGGGATGGGGATGGGATGGGGATGGGGATGGGATGGGGATGGGGATGGGATGGGGATGGGATGGGGATGGGATGGGGATGGGATGGGGATGGGGATGGGGATGGGGATGGGATGGGGAAGGAGAATGGGGATGGGATGGGGATGGGGATGGGATGGGGATGGGATGGGGATGGGATGGGGATGGGATGGGGATGGGATGGGGATGGGGATGGGATGGGGATGGGATGGGGATGGGATGGGGATGGGATGGGGATGGGATGGGGATGGGGATGGGGATGGGGATGGGGATGGGATGGGATGGGATGGGATGGGGATGGGATGGGGATGGGATGGGATGGGATGGGATGAGGAAGGAGAATGGGGATGGGATGGGGATGGGGATGGGATGGGATGGGATGGGGATGGGATGGGATGGGATGGGGATGGGATGGGATGGGATGGGATGGGATGGGGATGGGATGGGATGGGATGGGATGGGGAAGGAGAATGGGATGGGATGGGGATGGGGATGGGGATGGGGATGGGGATGGGATGGGAATGGGATGGGGATGGGATGGGGATGGGATGGGGATGGGATGGGGATGGGATGGGGATGGGATGGGGATGGGATGGGGATGGGATGGGGATGGGGATGGGGATGGGGATGGGGATGGGGATGGGGATGGGATGGGAATGGGATGGGGATGGGATGGGGATGGGATGGGGATGGGATGGGGATGGAGATGGGGATGGGGATGGGATGGGAATGGGATGGGGATGGGATGGGGATGGGATGGGGATGGGATGGGGATGGGATGGGAATGGGATGGGGATGGGATGGGGATGGGATGAGGGGGGAACGGGGGGGGCAGCCCCACAGAAACCCCCCAGAGTCACAGGGGACCTTGGCACCAATGTATCCCCATCAGCCCCACACTGGGGACCCCCCCCTTCATCATCACCCTCACATTGGGACCCCTCCATCATCACCCTCACATTGGGACCCCCCCTTCATCATCACCCTCACATTGGGGACCCCCCCTCCATCATCACCCTCACATTGGGGACCCCCCCTCCATCATCACCCTCACATTGGGACCCCCCCTTCATCATCACCCTCACATTGGGACCCCCCCTTCATCATCATCCCCCCCCATCCCCATCATCCCCCCATTATCTCAGTGACCCCCCCCACTTTAGGGGTGCCCCCCCCCCCGTTATCATCTCATCCCCAACCATCCCCATCCCACTTTGGGGACCCCCCCATCCCCATCCTCCCCCCCCATCACCTTGGGGTCCCCCCATTATCTCAGTGCCCCCCCCCGTACCTGCGCCGCCATCCCCATGAACGCCCAGAGCCGGAACATCTTGAGGGGGACGCTCACCAGGTACTGCAGGGACGGGGGGGTCAGCCCCATAGCAAGGGGGGGGTGAATCTGGGGTGCGGGGGGGCCCCCCCAAACTGACCTCATGGAAGAAGGCGGAGGCCAGGAAAACGGCCGCTTGAGCCACCCATTTGCTGGCTCCTCGCTTGAGCATCGGCTTGTAGAAGTGCCTGGGGGGAGCACCCCAAAAACGGGGTTCGGGGGGGTCCCAGCACCCGGAGAACGGGGTTAAAGGGGTCCCCATAAATGGGGTCCAGGGGGTCCCAGCACCCCATGGACAGGGTCTGGGGGGGTCCCAGCACCCCATGGATGGGGTTTGGGGGGGTCCCAGCACCCCATGGACGGGGTTTGGGGGGGTCCCAGCACCCCATAGACAGGGTTCGGGGGGTCCCAGCACCCCATGGACAGGGTTTGGGGGGGTCCCAGCACCCCATGGACGGGGTTTGGGGGGGTCCCAGCACCCCATGGATGGGGTTTGGGGGGGTCCCAGCACCCCATGGACGGGGTTTGGGGGGGTCCCAGCACCCCATGGACAGGGTTTGGGGGGGTCCCAACACCCCATGGACAGGGTTCGGGGGGGTCCCAGCACCCCATGGACAGGGTTTGGGGGGGTCCCAGCACCCCATGGACAGGGTTCGGGGGGGTCCCAACACCCCATGGACAGGGTTCGGGGGGTCCCAGCACCCCATGGATGGGGTTTGGGGGGGTCCCAGCACCCCATGGATGGGGTTTGGGGGGGTCCCAGCACCCCATAGACAGGGTTCGGGGGGGTCCCAGCACCCCATGGACAGGGTTCGGGGGGGTCCCAGCACCCCATGGACAGGGTTCGGGGGGTCCCAGCACCCCATGGATGGGGTTTGGGGGGGTCCCAGCACCCCATGGATGGGGTTTGGGGGGGTCCCAGCACCCCATAGACAGGGTTCGGGTGGTCCCAGCACCCCATGGATGGGGTTTGGGGGGGTCCCAGCACCCCATAGACAGGGTTCGGGGGGTCCCAGCACCCCATGGATGGGGTTTGGGGGGTCCCATCGCCCCCCCGTACCGGAGGCACCACTTGTGGACGGGGATGTTCCAGTTCTGCCAGAAGTAGGTGACGGATTCCGAGTTCCTGATGGGATTGGGGGTGAGGAAGCGGATCCAGGGTGAGGGGGGGGGGGTCCCCCTGATCCCGCTGCATCCCTGGAGCACAGGCACCCCCCCACTGCTCACCACCAATCCCGGTAGAATTCCCGGTCTCCGAACTGCATCAGCTCGGCCACGACGTTGAGGCAGGAGTGGAAGAACCAGTAGAAGAAGATGAGCCAGATGAGGTGGTTCGGGACCTGCGGGTACCACGGGGGGTGACGGCATCCATGGGATCAGGCAGGGATGGGCCCGAGGGGATCCACGGATCAGGCACGGATGGGGTTGATGGGATCAATGGGATCAGGCAGGAATGGGGTCAATGGGATCAGGAGCAGGGATGGGATCAATTGTATGAGGCAGGGATGGGGTTGATGGGATCATGGGGATCAGGCAGGAATGGGGTCAATGGAGTCAATGAGATCGGGCAGTGATGGAGCAGGGATGGGATCAATTGTATCAGGCAAGGATGGGGTTGATGGGATCAATGGGATCAGGCAGGAATGGGGTCAATGGAGTCAATGAGATCAGGCAGTGATGGAGCAGGGATGGGATCAATTGTATCAGGCAGGGATGGGGTTGATGGGATCAATGGGTTCAGGCAGGAACGGAGCAGGGATGGGGTCAATGGGATCAGTGGGATCCCCCCCCGGGTGCAGGCACTCACAGCCAGCTTGAGGAGCCGCTCAATGATCCGGGAATAATCCATGTCCTGCGGGAGAGATGGAGTCAGTGCGAGGGGATGGGATGGGAACAGGGATGGGATCAATGGGAACAGGCAGGGATGGGAACAGGGATGGGATGGAACAGAGAGATGAAGCACGGATGGAGCAGGCAGTGATGGAATGGAGAGGGCAGGGATGGGATGGGAGCAGGCAGCGATGGGATGGGATCAATGGGATCATGTACAGAATCATTTCCCACAGGCAGGGATGGAATGGAATCATGTAGGGATGGGATGGAGCAGGGATGAGGTCAATGGGATCAGATAGCGGATCATTTCCCACAGGCAGGGATGGGCTCAATAGGATAAAGCATGAATGGGGTTGATGGGATCAGGCAGGGATGGAGCAGGGATGGGATCAATGGGATCAGGCAGAAACAGGGTCAATGGGATCAATGGGACCAGGCAAGAACACAGCAGGGATGGGATCAATGGCCTCAGGCAGGGATGGAGCAGGAATAGGATCAATGGCCTCAGGCAGGGATGGAGCAGGACTAGGATCAATGGGATCAAGCAGAGATGGGTTCAATGGGATCAGGCAGGGATGGAGCAGGAATAGGATCAATGGGATCAAGCAGGGATGGGCTCAATGGGATCAGGCAGGGATGGGTTCAATGGGATCAGGCAGGGATGGGCTCAATGGGATCAGGCAGGGATGGGCTCAATGGGATCAGGCAGGGATGGGTTCAATGGGATCAGGCAGGGATGGGATCAATGGGATCAGGCAGGGATGGGATCAATGGGATCAGGCAGGGATGGGTTCAATGGGATCAGGCAGGGATGGGTTCAATGGGATCAGGCAGGGATGGGCTCAATGGGATCAGGCAGGGATGGGCTCAATGGGATCAGGCAGGGATGGGATCAATGGGATCAGGCAGGGATGGGCTCAATGGGATCAGGCAGGGATGGGATCAATGGGATCAGGCAGGGATGCGTTCAATGGGATCAGGCAGGGATGGGTTCAATGGGATCAGGCAGGGATGGGTTCAATGGGATCAAGCAGGGATGGGATCAATGGGATCAGGCAGGGATGCGTTCAATGGGATCAGGCAGGGATGGGTTCAATGGGATCAGGCAGGGATGGGTTCAATGGGATCAGGCAGGGATGGGATCAACGGGATCAGGCAGGGATGGGATCAACGGGATCAGGCAGGGATGGGATCAATGGGATCAGGCAGGGATGGGTTCAATGGGATCAGGCAGGGATGGGATCAATGGGATGAGGCAGAGCCCCCCCCACCCCCTCACCCGAAAGGGTTTCATGGAATTCTGGATCGTCGGCACCATCCACTGCAAGGGAAACGCTGCTGGGACCTGGGCCCCCCCCGGGACCCCCAGAGCGGGGCCAGGAGCACCCCCAGGCCCCCCCCACCCCATGACCCCCCCCGGTACCTGCTGGATCAGCCCCACCAGCAGCTGGATGAAGAAGAGCTGGAACGGGGGGGGGGGGGGAATCAGCACCCCCACACCAGGGACACCCCCCCATTATCTCCTTATCCCAGGGTCCCCCCCTCCCACCTGCACCTCCTCATCTCAGGGACCCCCCCCAACCAATCACCCCCCCCAACCTCCAGGTCCCCCCCAATCATCTGAGCCCCCCCATCATCCCCAATCCCGTGAGACCCCCCCATCACCCCCCCACCTTAGGCCCCCCCCATCCCCATCACCCCAAGGACCCCCCCCATCCCATGAGAGCCCCCCCCATCACCCCCCCATCATCACCATCACCCCACAGACCCCCCCCATCCCATGAGAGCCCCCCCCATCCCCCCCACCTTAGGCCCCCCCATCACCATCACCCCAAGGACCCCCCCCATCCCATGAGAGCCCCCCCCATCACCCCCCCCACCTTAGGCCCCCCATCATCACCATCACCCCAAGGACCCCCCCAGCCCCCCTCCCTCAGCCCAGGCTCCCACCCCCCAAAGACCCCCCCCCGGTGCCCCCCCCCCCCGGCTCAAACCATCTCAAAGAGGCGGCGCAGGAGGAAGCGCTTCCGGATGCGGGGGGATCGGGGGAAGTTGAGCTCATAGCAGAGGGTGGGGGCGAACAGGAAGTAATAGAGATCTATGGGGGGGGGGGGCAATGAGGGGGGGGGCCTGACCCCCGACCCCCCCCCCCCCCATGGACCCCCCCCACTCACTCCTATAGGTGAGGTTGTCCGGGTACGAGACCTCGCTCATCCCAACGGCCCCATTGGCTTTCCTGCCCTCTGGAGCTGTGCGAATGGAAAGGGGGGGGGACACCATGAGGACCCCCCCATGAATGGGAGGAGCCCCCCCACCCCCCCCCCCAAGACCCAGACCTTGGTCCTTGGCCTCGCGGCACCACCGGTTCACGTCGTGGAAGGAGAAGAGCTTGAGGAAGAGGATGGTGTAGGTGGCGAGCGCGAAGACGGAGCCCACTGCGGGACAGCGGGTGTGAGCCGGGGGGGGGCACCGGACCGGGACACCCGCCCCCCCCCAAAACCTCACCGGGGGTGATGGAGGTGACGGCGAGCACGGTGGCGGCCGGGAAGAAGAGGATGGTGACGAGGTTGAGCACGTGGAGGAAGGCTCCGGTGGCCTCCGACACTGAGCCCTATGGGGAGGGGTGATGGAGGGGGGGGTTAAGGGGGTCCCGGGGGGGGGGGGCACACAAAGGGACCCCCCCCCCCCCGGTCCTCACCGTTGCCAAGCGCCTCTCCAGGGTCAGGGCTGCCACGGCGAAGACGTTGGCCACTGGCAATGGGAGGAGGAAGAGGAGGTGAGGAGGGGGGGATGAAGGCTCTGGGGGGGGCCCCCCCATGAGCTTTAATGGAGGGGGGGGCACTCACCGATGATGAGGCAAAGGGAGGGCCAGGAATAGGGATCCTTCAGGAACAGGGACACCACTTGGATGGGGTCCACCAGGATCCCGTACCTGAGCCATGGGGGGGGCACCAGCTCGGGAGGGGGCTCCATGGGGGGGGGCTGGGGGCACCCCCCCCCCCGCTTCCCAATGGAACATTCCAAACCCCCCCTTAATCTATAGGGATCGCCCATGAGGGGACCCCGGGGGGGGGGGGGAATGGGGAGTCCCAGCCCCATAGAGGGGTCACGGGGGGAGGGACGGACACTGGGGGGGCATTGGGGGACAATGGGGATCACTGGGGGGGCAATGGGGGGGTCACAGGGGGTCATTGGGGGCAATGGGGGGGTCACAGGGGGTCATTGGGGGCAATGGGGGGGTCACAGGGGGTCATTGGGGGCAATGGGGGGTCACAGGGGGTCATTGGGGGCAATGGGGGGTCATTGGGGGGTCACTACGAGGTCCCGGGGGGGCTCAGGCGCTCACTTGATGAGGTTCTCCAGGAAGAGCCGGGCGTTGCTCAGGATCTGGGGCAGGGAAAGGCAATGGGGGGGGGGCACCCCCAAACACCCCAGCACCCCCACGGGGCCCCCCCCAAGGACCCCAAAACACCCGCAGGGACCCCAATACCCCCACAGGGCCCCCCCCATGACCCCAAAACACCCGCAGGGACCCCAATACCCCCATAGGGCGCCCCCAAACCCCCTCAGGGCCCCCCCCGCCCTCACCCCCCCCCCCCGGGGCCGCTCTTGCGCCACCCCCGGTGTCACCAGCGCAGGGGTTGCGGCACCCGCACGTGGCCGGGACATGAGGGCCCCCCCCCGGGGCAGGGGCAAGGGGGGACACGGGGTGGGGGGGCATAGGGAGGGGCCATGGGGGGGGTCCTATGGGGGTCTATGGGTGCCATTGGGGGAGCCATAGGGAGGGTCCATGGGGGTTCCATGGGGGCGATCCATGAGTGCCATGGGGGTGTCCATGGGGGGGGTCCCATGAGGGGGATCCATGGGGGGGCTCCATGGGTGCCATAGGGGTGTCCCTGGTGCCATGGGGGGGGTCCATGGGGGTTCCATGGAAGGGTCCACGGGGGTTCCATGGGGGGGCTCCATGGGTGCCATAGGGGGGCTCCATGGAAGGGTCCATGGGGGTTCCATGGGGGGGCTCCATGGGTGCCATAGGGGTGTCCATGGTGCCATGGGGGGGTCCATTGGGGGGCTCCATGGGTGCCATAGGGGGGCTCCATGGAAGGGTCCATGGGGGGCTCCATGGGGGGGGCACTCACCAGCATCACCACGCACCAGTTGAGCACCCCCCGGTAGTTGCTGTAGCCGCTGGCGGAGCTGAGCAGCGACTCCTGCAGCTTGTGGCACCTGGGGGGGGACCCGGGGTCAATGTGGGGGGGGGCACCCCAAAGGGACCGGGGGGGGGGGCTCGGGGGGGCAATGGGCACAGGACGGGGTCAATACGGGGGGGGGGGGAGCACAAAGGGGAGGGGATAAAAGGGGGTTCGGGGGGGGTTCCGTCCCCCCTCCCCGGAGGCACCTTTCCCCCCCCCCCCCCGGTGGCGCAGGCGTGGCCGGGGCAGAGTCCCCCGATAAGAGACGGGGTGCGGGGGGGGGGGGGAGGAACGGGGTCAGCCCCTGCCCCACCGCACCCCAAAAGGGGGGGGTCACACTTGAGGGGGTCACTTCCTGTCCCCCCCCTTGCTCCTCAGTTTAGGGGGTCCCGGAGGGGGGGGGACTGGGGATGGGACCCCCCTAAAGGGGCTCAAAGGGAATGGCCCCCCCCCCGCCAAGGGGGGTTTTGGACCCGCCTAGCCCTGACCCCTAAGGGGAGGCCCCGGCGCCCCCGTCCATGGGGTCCCTGCCCCGGTGTCCCCCCCCCGCCCTCCGTTACCGGAACTCCTGCGCCGGCCCCGCGCTGTCCCCGTGCCCCGGGTCCGGGTCTGGGTCCGGCGGGGGCCGCGTCCCCGGGGCCCCCCCGCGCCGCCGCCGCGCTCCCCCCGCCCCCGGGCCGCCGCGGTCGCCCATGACCGGGCCCAGGCCCCGTGTCCGCTCCCGGCCGCCGTCACGGCCCCCCCCGCCCCGCTACGGCCTAAGTAACCTTGGCAACGGCTCCGCCCCCCTCCCTGCGCTCAGCCAATGGGCGGGGAGGACAGGGGGCGGACTACGACTCCCAGCAGCCCTCGCGGGATGTGATGAGCAGCGGGAGGGGCCAATGGGAAGTGCGGATTGCAGACACATGGAGCCAATGGGGAGGTGGGGCGGGGAGGCGCTGGCCAATGGGAGAGGGAGGCGAGGAGAGGGGCGGGGCATGGGGCGGGGATGAGCGGAGGCGTGGGGAGGGCGGGGGGGGCATGGGGGGGTTCGGGGGATTCTGGGGTGCGGGGGGGGTTGTGGGGGGGCCACAATGAAGGAGCACAGGGGGGTTAAATGGGGGGCAATGGGGGGCAATGGCGGCAATGAGGGGCAATGAGGGACAATAGGGGGCAATGGGGGGCAATGGGGGGCAATGAGGGGCAATGAGGGGCAATGAGGGACAATAGGGGGCAATGGGGGGCAATGGGGGGCAATGGCGGCAATGAGGGGCAATGAGGGACAATAGGGGGCAATGGGGGGCAATGGGGGGCAATGGGGGGCAATGGCGGCAATGGGGGGCAATGGGGGGCAATGGCGGCAATGAGGGGCAATGAGGGACAATAGGGGGCAATGGGGGGCAATGGGGGGCAATGGCGGCAATGGGGGGCAATGGGGGGCAATGGCGGCAATGGGGGGCAATGGGGGGCAATGGCAGCTGTGCGGGGCGCGGGGGTGCAGTGGGAGGGGTCAGGAAGGGTTTGGGGGGTCCCTACGTGGTCCCGTGTCCCCCCCCGCTGCCGTCGGGGGTCTCCTCTGTGCCCCCCCATGGACACGTGGGGTCCCCTGGCCTCCCCCCCAGGGGCTATTGAGGGTCCCCTGGGCCCCCCCCGGCCACCCCCCCATGAGGCCCCCAAGGAGCCTGCAAGAAGAGTTTCTTGGGGTCTGAGGTCCCAGCAGCCCCTGGGGCAGCTCCTGTCATCTACATGTGATTTACATGGGATCAACCTGTGATTTACATACGATTTATGTGTGATCTACATGTGATTTGCATTTGAGTTACATTCACTTTGCACGTGATTTACATAGGTTTTGCATGTGATTTATATGTGATCTGCAAGTTGTTGCATGTCTATGCTCTAGATGCAATTTACATGTGTGTGATTTGCATATGATCTGCATGTGATTTACATGTTATTTGTGTACAGCTTGTGTGTTATTTATGTGTGATTTGCGCATGATTTATATCTGATTTGTGTGTGATTTGCATGTGATCTGCATGTGATTTGCATGTGATCTGCATGTAATTTGCATGTGATCCGCATGTAATTTGCATGTGATCCGCATGGAATTTGCATGTGATCCGCATGGCCCCGAGGGTCGCTCCCCCCGGCTCAGGTCAGGCTGCGGAAGGTGAGGAGCGGCGACGTCTCCGGCATGAGGATGAAGCGGAACACGGTGGGGACGTCCTCGGCGGACACGGCCTCGATGCTGAAGTTGCGCAAGACCTGGGGGGGCCAAGAGGTTGGGTCAAGGCCGTTGGGCATCGGCTCAAGGGGAGACATCATTGGGTCAAGGGGAGACATCATTGGGTTAAGGGGAGACATCATTGGGTCAAGGGGAGACATCATTGGGTCAAGGGGAGACATTGCTGGGTCAAGGGGAGACATCATTGGGTCAAGGGGAGACATTGCTGGGTCAAGGGGAGAATTTGGGTCAAGCCAATTGGGCATTGCGTCAAGGCCAGACATGGTTGGGTCAAGGCCAGACATGGTTGGGTCAAGGGGAGACATGGTTGGGTCAAGGCCAGACATGGTTGGGTCAAGGGGAGACATGGTTGGGTCAAGGCCAGACATGGTTGGGTCAAGGGGAGACATGGTTGGGTCAAGGCCAGACATGGTTGGGTCAAGGGGAGACATGGTTGGGTTAAGGAAAGAGGTTGGGTCCAGGCCATTGGGCATCAGGTCAAGAGGAGACCCATTGGTCTCAAGCAAGGCATGGCTGGGTCAAGGCAAGACGTGGTTGGGTCAAGGCCAGACACGGTTGGGTCAAGGGGAGACATGGTTGGGTCAAGGCCAGACATGGTTGGGTCAAGGGGAGAGATGGTTGGGTCAAGGCCAGACATGGTTGGGTCAAGGCCAGACATGGTTGGGTCAAGGAGAGACATGGTTGGGTCAAGGCAAGACATGGTTGGGTCAAGGCCAGACATGGTTGGGTCAAGGGGAGACATGGTTGGGTCAAGGCCAGACATGGTTGGGTCAAGGGGAGAGATGGTTGGGTCAAGGCCAGACATGGTTGGGTCAAGGCCAGACATGGTTGGGTCAAGGGGAGACATGGTTGGGTCAAGGCCAGACATGGTTGGGTCAAGGGGAGACATGGTTGGGTCAAGGCCAGACATGGTTGGGTCAAGGGGAGACATGGTTGGGTCAAGGGGAGACATGGTTGGGTCAAGGCAAGACATGGTTGGGTCAAGGCCAGACATGGTTGGGTCAAGGGGAGACATGGTTGGGTCAAGGGGAGACATGGTTGGGTCAAGGGGAGACATGGTTGGGTTAAGGAAAGAGGTTGGGTCCAGGCCATTGGGCATCAGGTCAAGAGGAGACCCATTGGTCTCACGCAAGGCATGGCTGGGTCAAGGCAAGACGTGGTTGGGTCAAGCCCATTGGGCGTTGGGGCAAGCCAAGACATTAAATTAAGCCAAGATGTCATTGGCTCAAGCCAAGAGGTTGGCTCAGGTCAAGAGGTTGGATCAACCCAACACATCCTTGGATCAACCCCACACATCCTTGGATCAACCGAACACATCCTTGGATCAACCCAACACATCCTTGGATCAACCCAACACATCCTTGGATCAACCCAACACATCCTTGGATCAACCCAACACATCCTTGGATCAACCCCACACATCCTTGGATCAACCCCACACATCCTTGGATCAACCCAACACATCCTTGGATCAACCCAACACATCCTTGGATCAACCCCACACATCCTTGGATCAACCCAACACATCCTTGGATCAACCAAACACATCCTTGGATCAACCCAACACATCCTTGGATCAACCCCACACATCCTTGGATCAACCCAACACATCCTTGGATCAACCCAACACATCCTTGGATCAACCCAACACATCCTTGGATCAACCCCACACATCCTTGGATCAACCCCACACGTCCTTGGATCAACCCCACACATCCTTGGATCAAGCCAAGAGGTTGGCTCAAGCCAATTGGTCTTTAGGCCAAGAGAAGAGGTTGGCTTAATGCCAGAGGCTGGCTTGACCCAAAACATCCTAAGCTCATCCCAACCCATCCCGGCCTCATCCCAACCCATCCCTGCCTCATCCCGACCCATCCCTGCCTCATCCCGACCCATCCCTGCCTCATCCCGACCCATCCCGGCCTCATCCCGACCCATCCCTGCCTCATCCCGACCCATCCCTGCCTCATCCCGACCCATCCCTGCCTCATCCCGACCCATCCCTGCCTCATCCCGACCCATCCCGGCCTCATCCCGACCCATCCCTGCCTCATCCCGACCCATCCCTGCCTCATCCCGACCCATCCCTGCCTCATCCCGACCCATCCCGGCCTCATCCCAACCCATCCCTACCTCATCCCGACCCATCCCTGCCTCATCCCAACCCATCCCTACCTCATCCCGACCCATCCCTGCCTCATCCCGACCCATCCCTGCCTCATCCCGACCCATCCCTACCTCATCCCGACCCATCCCTGCCTCATCCCAACCCATCCCTACCTCATCCCGACCCATCCCTACCTCATCCCGACCCATCCCTGCCTCATCCCAACCCATCCCTGCCTCATCCCGACCCATCCCTACCTCATCCCGACCCATCCCGGCCTCATCCCGACCCATCCCTGCCTCATCCCGACCCATCCCGGCCTCATCCCGACCCATCCCTGCCTCATCCTGACCCATCCCTGCCTCATCCCGACCCATCCCGGCCTCATCCCAAGCCCTCCCATCCTCCCCCGTCCCTCCCGGAGCCCCTTCCCCCCGGCTCACATGGACCAGGAACAGGAGCATCTCGGCCTCGGCCAGGCGCCTCCCGATGCACTGCCGGGCGCCGAAGCCGAACGCCAGCGCCTTGAAGCTGTTGTGGCCGCTGCCCAGCCAGCGCCAGGGATCGTAGCGCTGGGGGTGCGGGAAGACGGCCGGGCTGCGGCCCATGGCGTACAGAGCCACCTGGCACAGGGTCTGCGGGGACACAAGGGGGGGGGCCATGGCGTGGGGGGGGGGGGGGGGGGGCCCCCCCGTTCACCCCGGCCCCGTTGACACCCCCCCCCCCCCCCCCCCGCACTCACCCCCGCCGGCACCCGGTACTTGTGGAGCACCACGTCCGTGGCCGGGTAGCGCTGCACCGTGACCCCCACCGGGTACAGCCTGGGGGGCACAGAGGGGCTGGGGTGAAGGGGGCTGGGGGACCCCAACCCCCCCCAGTGCCACCAAGGGAGCCCCTGGAGCTGCAGGGGGAGCCTCCGAGCCCCGGGACCCCCAGAGCCCCCCAAGTGACCCCTCAATGACCCCTCAGTGACCCCTCAGTGACCCCACAGTGACCCCTCAGTGACCCCTCAATGACCCCTCAGTGACCCCTCAGTGACCCCTCAATGACCCCTCAGTGACCCCTCAGTGACCCCTCAATGACCCCTCAATGACCCCTCAATGACCCCTCAGTGACCCCTCAGTGACCCCTCAGTGACCCCACAGTGACCCGTCAGTGACCCCACAATGACCCCTCAATGACCCCACAGTGACCCCTCAATGACCCCTCAGTGACCCCTCAATGACCCCACAGTGACCCCACAGTGACCCCACAATGACCCTACAGTGACCCCTCAGTGACCCCACAGTGACCCCACAGTGACCCCACAGTGACCCCACAATGACCCCTCAATGACCCCACAGTGACCCCTCAGTGATCCCACAATGACCCCACAGTGACCCCACAGTGACCCCACAATGACCCCACAGTGACCCCTCAGTGACCCCACAGTGACCCCACAGTGACCCCACAGTGACCCCACAATGACCCCTCAGTGACCCCTCAGTGATCCCACAATGACCCCACAGTGACCCCTCAGTGACCCCACAGTGACCCCACAATGACCCCACCGTGACCTCCCAATGACCTCACAGTGACCCCACAGTGACCCCACCATGACCCCACAATGACCCCACCGTGACCTCCCAATGACCTCACAGTGACCCCACTGTGACCCCACAATGACCCCACCGTGACCCCACAATGACCCCACCGTGACCTCCCAATGACCTCACAGTGACCCCACAGTGACCCCACAATGACCCCTCAGTGACCCCACAATGACCCCACAATGACCCCTCAGTGACCCCTCAGTGATCCCACAATGACCCCACAGTGACCCCTCAGTGACCCCACAATGACCCCTCAGTGACCCCACAGTGACCCCACAATAACCCCACTGTGACCCCACAATGACCCCACCATGACCCCACAATGACCCCACCGTGACCTCCCAATGACCCCACAATGACCCCTCAGTGACCCCACAATGACCCCACAATGACCCCTCAGTGACCCCACAATGACCCCACAATGACCCCTCAGTGACCCCACAGTGACCCCACAGTGACCCCTCAGTGACCCCACAATGACCCCACAATGACCCCTCAGTGACCCCACAGTGACCCCTCAGTGATCCCACAATGACCCCACAGTGACCCCACAGTGACCCCACAATGACCCCACAATGACCCCACAATGACCCCTCAGTGACCCCACAGTGACCCCTCAGTGACCCCCCAATGACCCCACCGTGACCCCACGATGACCCCTCGGTGACCCCCCGTGCCCCCCCTCACCTCAGGGTCTCTTTGATGGCCGCTTTCAGCAGGGGGAGGGACCCCAGCAGCGCCTGGGGGTCAGCGGGCACCGGGATCGGCCCCGCCCCCTCGGGCCCTGGCCCCGCCCCCTCGAGGCTTGGCCCCGCCCCCGCCGCGCGCAGCTCCTCCCGCAGCGCGCTCTGCACCCGCGGGTTCCGGCCCAGCTCGAACAGCGTGAACAGGAGCGGGACCGCGGTCTGCGGGGGGGCACGTGACCCGCGGCCCGGACCCACAACCGAGACCCACAACCGAGACCCACAACCGAGACCCACAACCGAGACCCACAACCGAGACCCACAACTGAGACCCACAACCGAGACCCACAACCGAGACCCACAACCGAGACCCACAACCGAGACCCACAACTGAGACCCACATCTGAGACCCACATCTGAGACCCACAACCGAGACCCACAACCGAGACCCACAACCGAGACCCACATCTGAGACCCACATCTGAGACCCACAACCGAGACCCACAACCGAGACCCACAACCGAGACCCACAACCGAGACCCACAACCGAGACCCACATCTGAGACCCACATCTGATACCCACAACTGAGACCCACATCTGAGACCCACATCTGAGACCCACAACCGAGACCCACAACCGAGACCCACATCTGAGACCCACATCTGAGACCCACAACTGAGACCCACATCTGAGACCCACATCTGAGACCCACAACCGAGACCCACATCTGAGACCCACATCTGAGACCCACATCTGAGACCCACAACCGAGACCCACAACCGAGACCCACATCTGAGACCCACATCTGAGACCCACAACCGAGACCCACATCTGAGACCCACATCTGAGACCCACATCTGAGACCCACAACCGAGACCCACAACCGAGACCCACATCTGAGACCCACATCTGAGACCCACAACCGAGACCCACAACCGAGACCCACATCTGAGACCCACATCTG
Source organism: Psittacula echo (assembly GCF_963264785.1). Taxonomy (NCBI): domain Eukaryota; kingdom Metazoa; phylum Chordata; class Aves; order Psittaciformes; family Psittacidae; genus Psittacula; species Psittacula echo. The sequence continues at coordinate 161,060,852 of NC_137737.1, read as the reverse complement.
AGACCCACAACCGAGACCCACATCTGAGACCCACATCTGAGACCCACAACCGAGACCCACAACCGAGACCCACAACCGAGACCCACATCTGAGACCCACATCTGAGACCCACAACCGAGACCCACAACCGAGACCCACAACCGAGACCCACATCTGAGACCCACAACCGAGACCCACAACCGAGACCCACATCTGAGACCCACATCTGATACCCACAACTGAGACCCACATCTGAGACCCACATCTGAGACCCACAACCGAGACCCACAACCGAGACCCACATCTGAGACCCACATCTGAGACCCACAACCGAGACCCACATCTGAGACCCACATCTGAGACCCACAACCGAGACCCACATCTGAGACCCACATCTGAGACCCACATCTGAGACCCACAACCGAGACCCACAACCGAGACCCACATCTGAGACCCACATCTGAGACCCACATCCGAGACCCACAACCGAGACCCACAACCGAGACCCACATCTGAGACCCACATCTGAGACCCACAACCGAGACCCACATCTGAGACCCACATCTGAGACCCACAACCGAGACCCACAACCGAGACCCACATCTGAGACCCACATCTGAGACCCACAACCGAGACCCACAACCGAGACCCACAACCGAGACCCACGGCCCGGACCCACAACCGAGACCCACAACCGAGACCCACATCTGAGACCCACATCTGAGACCCACAACTGAGACCCACAACCGAGACCCACAACCGAGACCCACATCTGAGACCCACATCTGAGACCCACAACCGAGACCCACAACCGAGACCCACATCTGAGACCCACAACCGAGACCCACAACCGAGACCCACAACCGAGACCCACAACCGAGACCCACAACTGAGACCCACATCTGAGACCCACATCTGAGACCCACATCTGAGACCCACAACCGAGACCCACATCTGAGACCCACAACCGAGACCCACAACCGAGACCCACATCTGAGACCCACAACCGAGACCCACATCTGAGACCCACATCTGAGACCCACAACCGAGACCCACATCTGAGACCCACAACTGAGACCCACATCTGAGACCCACATCTGAGACCCACAACCGAGACCCACAACCGAGACCCACATCTGAGACCCACAACCGAGACCCACAACCGAGACCCACATCTGAGACCCACAACCGAGACCCACAACCGAGACCCACATCTGAGACCCACAACCGAGACCCACAACCGAGACCCACAACCGAGACCCACATCTGAGACCCACATCTGAGACCCACAACTGAGACCCACAACCGAGACCCACATCTGAGACCCACAACCGAGACCCACATCCGAGACCCACATCTGAGACCCACATCTGAGTCCTACTGACTCCCCTGACCCCTGTTATGCCCCATGCCCCCCATAACCCCCAATGCCCCCCCATCCCCTTCACACCCCCCCTACCCCCCGTGCCCCCCCGTGCCCCCCCTCACGGTGTCCACGCCGCCCGCAGTGAACTCGGTCACGTTGGCCCGGATGGAGTCGAGCGGGAGCCGGGCCTGGAGCAGGAGCTGAGCCAGGAGCCCCCCCCCGGGCCCTCCCCCGGCCCCCCCCCGGCAGAAGGCGCGGTAAATGCGCTGGATGCTCTCGTCCGCTGGGGGGCGACAGAGAGCGGGGGGGGGGGGGGGGTCAAGGGCGGGCAAAGGGGGGGGCAGTGGGGAAAAGGGAGGGTGATGGGGGGGGGGCAATGGGGGGGGTGCTTGGGGGTCACCTGGGGTCATGGGGGGGGGCAAGCGGGAGCCATGGGGGGCAATGGGGGTGTCGGGGGGGGGCATGGGCGGGGAGGGGGATGGGGGGGGGATCCCATCTCCCCCATTGTATTGGGGGCGCTCCAGACGGTGGCCCTATGGAGGGGGTACCCCATGGGGGGGGTGTCCATGGGGTGTCCATGGGGTGCCCCATAAGGGTTCCCATAGGGGGTGTCTATGGGGTGTCCATGGGGTGCCCCATAAGGGTTCCCATAGGGGGTGTCTATGGGGCGTCCATGGGGTGCCCCATAAGGGTTCCCATAGGGGGTGTCTATGGGGCGTCCATGGGGTGCCCCATAAGGGTCCCCCATAGGGGGTGTCTATGGGGTGTCCATGGGGTGCCCCATAAGGGTTCCCATAGGGGGTGTCTATGGGGTCTCTATGGGGCGCCCCATAAGGGTTCCCATAGGGGGTGTCTATGGGGTGTCCATGGGGTGCCCCATAAGGGTTCCCATAGGGGGTGTCTATGGGGCGTCCTTGGGGTGCCCCATAAGGGTTCCCATAGGGGGTGTCTATGGGGCGTCCTTGGGGTGCCCCATAAGGGTTCCCATAGGGGGTGTCTATGGGGCGTCCTTGGGGTGCCCCATAAGGGTTCCCATAGGGGGTGTCTATGGGGTGTCCATGGGGTGCCCCATAAGGGTTCCCATAGGGGGTGTCTATGGGGCGTCCATGGGGTGCCCCATAAGGGTCCCCCATAGGGGGTGTCTATGGGGCGTCCATGGGGTGCCCCATAAGGGTCCCCCATAGGGGGTGTCTATGGGGCGTCCATGGGGTGCCCCATAAGGGTTCCCATAGGGGGTGTCTATGGGGCGTCCATGGGGTGCCCCATAAGGGTTCCCATAGGGGGTGTCTATGGGGCGTCCATGGGGTGCCCCATAAGGGTTCCCATAGGGGGTGTCTATGGGGCGTCCATGGGGTGCCCCATAAGGGTTCCCATAGGGGGTGTCTATGGGGTGTCCATGGGGTGCCCCATAAGGGTTCCCATAGGGGGTGTCTATGGGGTGTCCATGGGGTGCCCCATAAGGGTTCCCATAGGGGGTGTCTATGGGGCGTCCATGGGGTGCCCCATAAGGGTTCCCATAGGGGGTGTCTATGGGGCGTCCATGGGGTGCCCCATAAGGGTTCCCATAGGGGGTGTCTATGGGGCGTCCATGGGGTGCCCCATAAGGGTTCCCATAGGGGGTGTCTATGGGGCGTCCATGGGGTGCCCCATAAGGGTTCCCATAGGGGGTGTCTATGGGGTGTCCATGGGGTGCCCCATAAGGGTTCCCATAGGGGGTGTCTATGGGGCGTCCTTGGGGTGCCCCATAAGGGTTCCCATAGGGGGTGTCTATGGGGCGTCCTTGGGGTGCCCCATAAGGGTTCCCATAGGGGGTGTCTATGGGGTGTCCTTGGGGTGCCCCATAAGGGTTCCCATAGGGGGTGTCTATGGGGTGTCCATGGGGTGCCCCATAAGGGTTCCCATAGGGGGTGTCTATGGGGCGTCCATGGGGTGCCCCATAAGGGTCCCCCATAGGGGGTGTCTATGGGGCGTCCATGGGGTGCCCCATAAGGGTCCCCCATAGGGGGTGTCTATGGGGCGTCCATGGGGTGCCCCATAAGGGTTCCCATAGGGGGTGTCTATGGGGCGTCCATGGGGTGCCCCATAAGGGTTCCCATAGGGGGTGTCTATGGGGCGTCCATGGGGTGCCCCATAAGGGTTCCCATAGGGGGTGTCTATGGGGCGTCCATGGGGTGCCCCATAAGGGTTCCCATAGGGGGTGTCTATGGGGTGTCCATGGGGTGCCCCATAAGGGTTCCCATAGGGGGTGTCTATGGGGCGTCCATGGGGTGCCCCATAAGGGTTCCCATAGGGGGTGTCTATGGGGCGTCCATGGGGTGCCCCATAAGGGTTCCCATAGGGGGTGTCTATGGGGCGTCCATGGGGTGCCCCATAAGGGTCCCCCATAGGGGGTGCCCCCCCGCGGCTGCCCCACGGGTCCCCCCCTCACCGTGCTCGAAGATGATGTCCCAGGCCCGGAGATGCTCCTGCCAGAGGGGGGGGGGCAGGAGGCGCAGGACGCGGGGGGGCAGGAACAGCAGGGGGGGGGTGGTTCTCAGCATCGCCTCCAGCGCCCCCAGGAAGCGCTGGGCCCCCCCCGGGGCCGCGCCCCCCCCCAGCAGCCCCAGGCGCTCCCCGTACAGGGCGTAGCTGCTGGCTGCAGGCTGGGTGGGGGGGAGGGCAGAGTCACCCCGGGGTCCCCAGTGGGGCCCTGGGTGCTGGGAGGGGGGGGGGCATTGGGTGGGGGTCACCCCCCCCCAACCCCGCCATCCCCTATGGATACGGGGGGGGTCCCCAAGCTCTGCCCCCACTGCTCCTACAAGGGGTGCTGGGGGCCCCAGTGTTGTCTCTATGGCCATGGGTGGGCGGCTCCATGTCCCATCCACCACATCCAATCCCATCCCCATCCCATCCCCATCCCCATCCCATCCCCATCCCCATCCCATCCCCATCCCCATCCCCATCCCATCCCCATCCCATCCCCATGCCCATCCCCATCCCATCCCCATGCCCATCCCCATCCCATCCCCATCCCATCCCCATCCCCATCCCATCCCCATCCCCATCCCATCCCCATCCCCATCCCCATCCCATCCCATCCCCATCCCATCCCCATCCCATCCCCATCCCATCCCCATCCCATCCCATCCCATCCCCATCCCATCCCCATCCCATCCCCATCCCCATCCCATCCCCATCCCCATCCCATCCCCATCCCCATCCCCTTCCCATCCCCATCCCCATCCCCATCCCATCCCCATCCCATCCCCATCCCATCCCCATCCCATCCCATCCCATCCCCATCCCATCCCCATCCCATCCCCATCCCCATCCCATCCCCATCCCCATCCCATCCCCATCCCCATCCCCTTCCCATCCCCATCCCCATCCCCATCCCATCCCCATCCCCATCCCATCCCCATCCCATCCCCATCCCATCCCCATCCCATCCCCATCCCCATCCCCATCCCATCCCCATCCCATCCCCATCCCCATCCCCATCCCCATCCCATCCCCATCCCCATCCCATCCCCATCCCATCCCCATCCCCATCCCCATCCCATCCCATCCCCATCCCATCCCCATCCCATCCCCATCCCATCCCCATCCCCATCCCCATCCCATCCCCATCCCATCCCCATCCCCATCCCCATCCCCATCCCATCCCCATCCCATCCCATCCCCATCCCCATCCCCATCCCCATCCCATCCCCATCCCATCCCATCCCCATCCCCATCCCCATCCCATTCCATCCCCATCCCCATCCCATCTCCTTGAGTCCCTTTTGGGGTGTCCCATTGTGGTTATCCCAATAGGGCGGTCTCCCACTGGGTCTCCCATTGATGTCTCCCATTGGGGTCTCCCATTGGCTCTCCCATTGATATCTCCCATTGGGGTCTCCCATTGGCTCTCCCATTGATGTCTCCCATTGATGTCTCCCATTGATGTTTCCCATTTGCTCTCCCATTGATGTCTCCCATTGATGTCTCCCATTGATGTCTCCCATTGATGTCTCCCATTGATGTCTCCCATTGATGTCTCCCATTTGCTCTCCCATTGATGTCTCCCATTGATGTCTCCCATTGATGTTTCCCATTTGCTCTCCCATTGATGTCTCCCATTGATGTCTCCCATTGATGTCTCCCATTGATGTCTCCCATTGGCTCTCCCATTGATGTCTCCCATTGATGTCTCCCATTGATGTCTCCCATTTGCTCTCCCATTGATGTCTCCCATTGGGGTCTCCCATTGATGTCTCCCATTGATGTCTCCCATTGATGTCTCCCATTGGCTCTCCCATTGATGTCTCCCATTGATGTCTCCCATTGATGTCTCCCATTGGCTCTCCCATTGATGTCTCCCATTGATGTCTCCCATTGGCTCTCCCATTGATGTCTCCCATTGGCTCTCCCATTGGTGCCTCCCATTGGGTCTCCGGTCGTGCCCCCCCCTCGCACCCTCGAGCGTGAACCGGAAGAGCAGGGGGTGGGGGTCGATGGTGACGGCTCCGCTCGGGCTCTGCCGCAGGCGCTGCCCCAGGGCGGCCGCGAAGTCCCTGGCGACGGCGTCGAGCAGGGGCAGGAAGCGGCGCGCGCCCGCGGGGCTCAGCAGCTCCGGGTTCAGAGCCAGGCGGTCCGAGCGCCACGAGGGCCCGTTCCTGCGGGGGCACCGGGCACCCACTGCAGCCACTGCACCCACTGCACCCACTGCAGACACTGCACCCAATGTACCCACTGCAGCCACTGCACCCAATGTACCCACTGCAGACACTGCACCCACTGCAGACACTGCACCCAATGTACCCACTGCACCCATAGCACCCACTGCAGACACTGCACCCACTGCAGACACTGCAGCCACTGCACCCAATGTACCCACTGCAGACACTGCACCCACTGCAGACACTGCAGACACTGCACCCAATGTACCCACTGCAGACACTGCACCCAATGTACCCACTGCAGCCACTGCACCCACTGCAGACACTGCACCCAATGTACCCACTGCAGACACTGCACCCACTGCAGCCACTGCACCCATAGCACCCACTGCAGACACTGCGCCCACTGCACCCACTGCAGACACTGCACCCATAGCACCCACTGCAGACACTGCACCCAATGTACCCACTGCAGACACTGCACCCACTGCAGACACTGCACCCAATGTACCCACTGCAGACACTGCACCCACTGCAGACACTGCACCCAATGTACCCACTGCACCCATAGCACCCACTGCAGCCACTGCACCCACTGCTCCCACTGCAGACATAGCACCCACTGCAGACACTGCACCCAATGTACCCACTGCACCCATAGCACCCACTGCAGCCACTGCACCCACTGCTCCCACTGCAGACACTGCACCCACTGCAGACACTGCACCCAATGTACCCACTGCACCCATAGCACCCACTGCACCCACTGCGCCCACTGCACACACTGCACCCATAGCACCCACTGCACCCACTGCAGCCACAGCACCCAATGTACCCACTGCACCCATAGCACCCACTGCACCCACTGCAGCCACTGCACCCACTGCACCCAATGTACCCACTGCACCCATAGCACCCACTGCTCCCACTGCACCCACTGCACCCACTGCACCCATAGCACCCACTGCACCCATTGCATCCACTGCACCCACTGCACCCAATGTGCCCACTGCACCCATAGCACACACTGCACCCACTGCAGCCAATGTACACACTGCACACACTGCACCCATAGCACCCACTGCACCCACAGCACCCACTGCACCCAATGTACACACTGCACTCATAGCACCCACTGCAGCCACTGCACCCATAGCACCCACTGCACCCACTGCTCCCACTGCAGCCACTGCACCCACTGCACCCATAGCACCCATAGCACCCACGGCACCCACTGCACCCACTGCACCCATAGCACCCACTGCACCCACTGCTCCCACTGCAGCCACTGCACCCACTGCACCCATAGCACCCATAGCACCCACGGCACCCACTGCACCCACTGCACCCATAGCACCCACTGCACCCATAGCACCCACTGCACCCAATGTACACACTGCACTCATAGCACCCACTGCAGCCACTGCATCCATTGCACCCACAGCACCCACTGCACACACCGCAGTCAACGTACCCACTGCACCCATAGCACCCATCGCACCCACTGTACCTACTTCACCCACTGCACCCACTGCACCCACAGCACCCACTGCACACACTGCACCCAGTGAACCCACTGCACCCAGTGTACCCACTGCACCCAATGTACCCACTGCACCCACTGCACCCATAGCACACACTGCAGCCTCTGCACACACTGCATCCATAGCACCCACTGCGCCCACTGCACCCACAGCACCCACAGCACCCACTGCACCTATAGCACCAACTGCACCCAATGTACCCACTGCACCCGCTGCACCCGATGTACCCAATGTACCCACTGCACCCACTGCACCCACTGCACCCGTAGCACCCAATGTACCCACTGCACCCACGGCACCCACTGCACCCACGGCACCCATAGCACCCATGGTACCCATAGCACCCATTGCACCCATAGCACCCATGACATCCACTGCACCCATAGCACCCATTGCACCAATAGCACCCACTGCACCCACAGCACCCATTGCACCCACAGTGCCCATTACACCCACGGCACCCACAGCACCCATTGCACCCATAGCACCCATAGCACCCATAGCACCCATAGCCACCATGAACCCAGAGCACCCATAGCAACCATGGACCCATAGCACCCATTGCACCCATTGCATGCATAGCAACCATGGACCCATAGTACCCATGGCACCCACTGCACCCATAGCACCGATAGCCCGCATAGCAACCATGGACTCATAGTACCCATAGCACCCATAGCACCATAGCCCCATAGCACCATAGCACCCATAGCACTGTAGCCCCATAGCACCATAGCACCCATAGCACCATAGCAGCCATAGCACCGTAGCCCCATAGCCCCATGGCACCATGGTCCCATAGCCCCACAGCACCATAGCCCTATAGCCCCATAGCACCTGTAGCCCCTTAGCACCCATACCAACATTGGCCAGCACTGACCACCATTGACCACCATGGCCTCCATGGCTTCCATTGACCACCATGGCCTCCATGGCCTCCATGACCCCCATGACCCCCATAGCTTCCATTGACCTCCATGGCCTCCATGACCCTCATGGCCTCCACGACCTCCATGACCAACGTGACCTCCATGGCTTCCATTGACCTCCATGACCACCACCACGATGACCATTACCCCCATGACCACCATCTCCATGACCCCCATGACCCCCATGACCCCCATGACCACCATGGCCTCCACGACCTCCATGACCAACGTGACCTCCATGGCTTCCATTGACCTCCACGACCACCACCACGATGACCATTACCCCCATGACCACCATCTCCATGACCCCCATGACCCCCATGACCCCCATGACCACCATGGCCTCCACGACCTCCATGACCAACGTGACCTCCATGGCTTCCATTGACCTCCACGACCACCACCACGATGACCATTACCCCCATGACCACCATCTCCATGACCCCCATGACCAACGTGACCACCGAGCCCAATGAGACCCCCGTGACCCAGGCTCCCCAAAGCCCCTTCCTGGTGCCGGCCCCCCCTTACAGCAGGAAGAGGCCGCACTTGTGGTTGCGCAGGCGCCGGTGGGCGCTCCAGGCCTCGATCCCCATGCGGCGCGGGAAGGCGCCCTCGGCGCGGAAGAGCTGCGCCGCGTCCCGCGGGAGCAGAACGTTCACGCACTCGTAGGTGCCCACCCGCTCCCTGCACAGCGCGGGGGGGTCAGGGGGGAGCCCAGCCGAGGGGAGCTGCCAGCGTGGGGGCAATGGGGGGATGGCGGCAAGGGGGAGAACCCAACCGAGGGGCTCTACCAACAGTGAGATCAATGGGGTGGGATGGGGTCAATGGGGTGGGATGGGGTCAATGGGGTGGGATGGGATCAATGGGGTGGGATGGGGTCAATGGGGTGGGATGGGGTCAATGGGGTGGGATGGCGTCAACAAGGAGCACCCAATCGATGGCTCCCACCACCCTGAGGGGGCCAATGGGATGGGATTGGTCAATGGTGATCACCCAATCAAAGTGCCCCAGCACCCTGGGATGAGTGAATGGAAGGGGATTGAGATCAGTAGGATGGGATGGGGTCTATAGGGTGGGATGGGGTCAAGAGGATGGGATCAATGGGATGGGGTCAATGGGATGGGATCAATGGGATGTGATGGGATCAATGGGGTGGGATCAATGGGATGGGATCAATGGGGTGGGATCAATGGGGTGGGATCAATGGGGTGGGATCAATGGGATGGGATCAATGGGGTGGGATCAATGGGGTGGGATCAATGGGATGGGGTCAATGGGATGAGGTCAATGGGGTGGGATCAAAGGGATGGGATCAATGGGATGGGATCAATGGGATGAGGTCAATGGGATGGGGTCAATGGGGTGGGATCAATGGGATGGGGTCAATGGGATGGGGTCAATGGGGTGGGATCAATGGGATGGGGTCAATGGGATGGGGTCAATGGGGTGGGATGGGGTCAAGAGGATGGGATGGGGTCAATGGGATGGGATGGGATCAATGGGATGTGATGGGATCAATGGGGTGGGATCAATGGGGTGGGATCAATGGGGTGGGATCAATGGGGTGGGATCAATGGGGTGGGATCAATGGGGTGCGATGGGGTCAGTGCCCCCCCGTCCCCCCCACCTGTAGACGGGCCCGAGGCTGCCGAAGGCCTCCTGCATGCGGAGGTGGAAGCGCTGGGAGCCGCCGCGGCGCCAGAGCCGGAGGAGGTTGAGCCACGGCCCCCGGCCCAGGCTGGGGATGGCCTCGAAGGGCTCCGGAGCCCCCCCCGCGCCCCCCAGCGCCCCCTGCGGCCGCATCCCCTTGGGACGGGACGGGGACGGGGCCTGGGTCTGATCCTGGTCCTGGTCCCGGTCCCGGTCCCGGTCCTGGTCCCGGTCCCGGTCCTGGTCCTGGGTCCGGTCCTGGTCCCGGTCCTGGTCCTGGCCCTGGTCCTGGGTCCGGTCCTGCTCCTGGTCCCGGTCCTGGTCCTGGTCCTGATCCCGGTCCTGATCCCGGTCCTGGTCCCGGTCCTGGTCCTGGCCCTGGTCCTGGGTCCGGTCCTGCTCCTGGTCCCGGTCCTGGTCCGGTCCTGGTCCCGGTCCTGGTCCTGGTCCCGGTCCTGGTCCTGGTCCCGGTCCTGGTCCCGGTCCCGGTCCTGGTCCCGGTCCCGGTCCCGGTCCTGGTCCTGGTCCCGGTCCTGGTCCTGATCCCGGTCCTGGTCCCGGTCCTGGTCCTGGTCCTGGTCCTGGTCCCGGTCCCGGTCCTGATCCCGGTCCTGGTCCTGGTCCTGGTCCTGATCCCGGTCCTGGTCCCGGTCCTGGTCCTGGTCCTGGTCCTGGTCCTGGTCCCGGTCCCGGTCCTGGTCCTGATCCCGGTCCTGATCCCGGTCCTGGTCCTGATCCCGGTCCTGGTCCCGGTCCCGGTCCTGGTCCTGGTCCTGGTCCTGGGTCCGGTCCCAGGCCCCATCCCCGGGGCTCCCCCTTTATTCCCCTCCCCAAGGCCAGGGGCGGCCCCAGCGGCTCCAGCTCCACCCCACCCCCCCCCCCGGGATGTGTGGGGCACGGGGAGGTGTGGGGAGAGCACTGAGCCCCATAGAGACCATAGGGACCCATAGGGACCCATAAAGACCATAGGGACCCATAGAGACCATAGAGACTATAGAGACCATAGGGACCCATAGGGACCCATAGGGACCCATAGAGACCATCGGGACTCATAGAGACCATAGAGACCCATAGAGACCATAGGGACCCATAGAGACCCCATAGAGACCCCATAGAGACTCATAGAGCCCCATAGAGCACCATAGAGACCCCAGAGACCCATAGAGACCCCATAGAGACCCATGAGGACCCACAGAGACACAAAGTACCCATTGAGCCCCACAGAACCCCAAGCAACATCACTCCATAGCAGCCCACAGCACCCCACAGCATCCAGCCCCATAGCATACACAGCCCCATAGCACTCGATAGCACCCCACAGCCCACAGCATCCAGCCCCACATACCCTGAGCCTGGCACCCCATAGCACTCTATAGCACCCTATAGCACCCCACAGCACCCAAAAGAACCCCACAGCACCCCACAGCACCCTATAGCACCCCATAGCCCACAGCATCCATAGAACCCAGCCCCACATATCCTGAGCCCAGCATCCATAGAACCCAGCCCCACAGCACCCTATAGCACCCCATAGCACCCCATACCCCCCACACCACCCAGCCCCCCATATCCTGAGCCCCTCACCCCACATCCCCCATAGCAGCGCCCCCCCCCCCCGGCCGCTCCGCGCTATGGGGCAGCCTCGGGGGGGTCCCTCCCCCCCCTTGGTTCCGCCCCCTCCCCTCCCCCCCCGCAGCTAAAAATACCCCGAGGCCAAGGGCGGGGGCGAGGCCGGGGGGGGGCGGGGGGGGCCTGGGATCGGTGGGGCCCGAGGGGGGGGTCCCCGGGGGGGGAGGGGCAGGGGGATCTGTGGGGCTCCGGATCCATGGGGCTGAAGGGGGGATCCCTGGGGATCAACGGGGATGGGTATGGGGGGATCTGTGGGGCAGGGGATCCATGGGGATCAATGGGGCTGGGCATGGGGAAATCCATGGGGCAGGGGATCCATGTGGTACAGGGGATCTATGGGGCAGTGGGATCCATTGGACATGGGGATCTATGGGGCAGGGGGATCCATTGGACAGGGGGATCCATGGGACAGGGGATCCATGGGACACAGGGGATCTATGGGGCAGCAGGATCCATTGGACAGGAGGATCCATGGGGATCAATGGGCCTGGGTATGGGGGAATCCATGGGGCAGGGGGATCCATGGGGATCAATGGGGCTGGGTATGGGGGGATCCATGGGGCAGGGGATCCATGGGGCACAGGGGATCGATGTGGCACAGGGCATCTATGGGGCAGCAGGATCTGTTGGACAGGAGTGCCCATGGGGCAGAGGATCTATAGGTCCTGAGGTCTGTGGGTCGAGGGGGGCTGTGGGGGACATAAATGGGTCGGGGAGGATCAATGGGGCGGGGGGGATCCGGATCTATAGGTCCGGGGGGTTCTGTGGCGCAGGGGGATCCATGGGGCTGGGGGGTGTCTATAGGTAAGGGGATATGTGTGGGTCAGGGGGATCTATGGGGCTGGGGGGGGGGATCTATGGGTTGGGGTGCGATCTATGGGGCTGTGGGGGGAATCAATGGGTTGGGGGGGTCTATGGGTGAGGGGGATCCGTGGGTCAGGGGTATCAATGGGCAAGGGGGTATTGATGGGTCAGGCGTATCCATGGGGCGGGGGTATCAGTGGGTCAGGGGGGCTCTATGGGTCAGGGGATCCAGGGATCAGGGGTTTCTATGGGGCTGTGGATCCATGGCTCAGGGCTATCAATGGGGCAGGGGATCCGGGGGCGCAGCCCCGGGCGCTCGTTCCAATTCCCGTTCCCGTTCCGGTTCCCGCTCCCATTCCCGCTCCCGTTCCCGTTCCCGTTCCCGTTCCCGCTCCCATTCCGGCTTCCGTTCCTGCTCCCATTCCCGCTCCCATTCCCGTTCCCGTTCCCGTTTCCGTTCCTGTTCCTGCTCCCATTCCCGCTCCCATTCCCGTTCCTTCTCCCGTTCTCGCTCCCGTTCTCCCTTTCCCGCTCCCGCTCCCTTCCCCGTTCCCATTCCCGTTCCCGTTTCCGTTCCTGTTCCTGCTCCCATTCCCGCTCCCATTCCCGTTCCCGTTCCCGTTCCCGTTCCCGCTCCCATTCCGGCTTCCGTTCCTGCTCCCATTCCCGCTCCCATTCCCGTTCCCGTTCCCGTTTCCGTTCCTGTTCCTGCTCCCATTCCCGCTCCCATTCCCGTTCCTTCTCCCGTTCTCGCTCCCGTTCTCCCTTTCCCGCTCCCGCTCCCTTCCCCGTTCCCATTCCCGTTCCCGTTTCCGTTCCTGTTCCTGCTCCCATTCCCGCTCCCATTCCCGTTCCTTCTCCCGTTCTCGCTCCCGTTCTCCCTTTCCCGCTCCCGCTCCCTTCCCCGTTCCCATTCCCGTTCCCGTTTCCGTTCCCGTTCCCGCTCCCATTCCGGCTCCCATTCCCGTTCCCGTTTCTGTTCCTTCTCCCGTTCCCGCTCCCATTCCCGTTCCCGCTCCCGTTCTCCCTTTCCCGTTCCCCTTCTCCCTTTCCCGCTCCCGTTCCCGTTCCCATTCCCCTTCCCGCTCCCGTTCTCCCTTTCCCGTTCCCCTTCTCCCTTTCCCGCTCCCGTTCCCGTTCCCATTCTCCTTCCCGCTCCCATTCCCGTTCCTTCTCCCGTTCTCCCTTTCCCGTTCCCGTTCCCGTTCTCCCTTTCCCGTTCCCGTTCCCGCTCCCGTTCCCGTTCCCGTTCCCGTTTCCGTTCCTGTTCCTGCTCCCATTCCCGCTCCCATTCCCGTTCCTTCTCCCGTTCTCCCTTTCCCGTTCCCGTTCTCCCTTTCCCGTTCCCGTTCTCCCTTTCCCGTTCCCGTTCTCCCGTTCCCGTTCCCGTTCCCGTTCTCCCGTTCCCGCTCCCGTTCCCGCTCCCGTTCTCCCGGCAAGGAACGGAGCCGCCTCCATTGACGATTCCCGCCCCGGGAGGTGCGGCCGGGGGGGGCCGGGTTGTGCTTTATTGGTCATAAATCACCGCTCCGCACTCGCTGTCCTCAGTCACTGATCGCCGTCAATCACCGGCCGTTAATGAACCGTTAATGAACCGTTAATGAACCGTTAATTAACCGTTAATTAACCGTTAATTAACCGTTAATGAACCGTCAAGCACTGACCACCGTTAATCGCTAGCATTAATTATTACCGTTATTACTCGTGATCCCTTGAGCCGGGTCCTGGCACGTCGGGGGGGGGGGGCCTGGGAGCGCGGGACCCCCCCGCGTGCTGCTACCTGAATGGGGGGGCGGGGCCTGCGGAGGGGGCGGGGCCACGGTAGGGGGGTGGGGCTTAGAGGAGGGGGTGGGGGCCCCCCCCCGCCATTGCCCTGGGGCCTGCCCGCTGCGGGGGGGGGGGCGGTGACGGGGCGGGGGGGGTGCAGTGAATGCAGTGAATGCAGTGGGTGCAGTGACTGAGTGCAGTGTCAATGGGTGCTGTGCTTACGGTGAATGCAGTGAATGCAGTGAATGAGTGCAGTGCCTGCAGTGGGTCAATGGGTGCTGTGCTTGCAGTGCGTCAGTACATGCAGTGGGTGCAGTGGGTGCAGTGAATGAGTGCAGTGTCAATGGGTGCTGTACTTGCAGCGTCTGCAGTGTCTGCAGTGAGTGTGGCGCATCAATGGGTGCAGTGAGTGCAGTGAATGCAGTGAGAGCAGTGGGTGCAGTGAGCGAGTGCAGTGTCAATGGGTGCTGTGCTTGCAGTGCGACAGTGGGTGCAGTGCCTGCAGCATCTGCGGAGCCTGTGGCATCTGCATTCAATGAGTGCAGTGTCTGCAGTGCCTGCAGTGGGTGCAGTGCCCACAGGGCTTGCAGTGCCTGTGGTGAGTGCAGTGGGTACAGGGTTTGCAGTGCCCATGGTGCCTGCAGTGGATGCAGTGTTTGCAGTGTGGGCGGTGTCTGCAGCATGTCCATGGGTGCAGTGGGTGCAGCCTTTGCAGCCCTTGCAGTGCCTGCAGTGTTGGCAGCGTCTGCAGGGCCCATGGTGAGCATGGGGCGCACAGTGGGTGCACTGCCTACAGCGATTGCAGTGCCTGCAGTGCCGGCAGCATCTGCAGTGGTGCTGATGGCAGGGTCTGCAGTGTGTGCAGGGAGTGCAGTGATGTGGGCAGTGCCTGCAGTGCCTGGGGGGTGCTTGGGCTGTGCAGCACCTGCAGCGTTTGCATTGCTTGGAGCTCCTGCAGTGGGTGCAGGGCGCCAGGGGGTGCAGTGGGTGCAGTGCTTGCAGTGGGTGCAGGGTGTCCATGTATGGAGTGGATGCAATGGGAGCAGCACCTGCAACAGGCAGTGACTGCAGTGGGTGCAGGGACTGAGGTGACTGTGGTGGGTGCAGTGGGTGCAGTGGGTGCAATGTCCGTGCTTCCTGCCTCTTCTGCCCATTGGCTGCCTGCACAGCACACACTGACCATGCACTGCATGTAAATGCATGTAACTGTGTGCAACTGCGTGTAACTGCATGTAAACTGCATGTAACTGCATGTAACTGCATGTAAACTGTGTGTAACTGTGTGCAACTCTGTGTAACTGCATGTGAACTGCATGCAACGGCGTGTAACTGCATGTGAACTGTGTGTCACTGCATGTAACTGCATGTAACTGCGTGTAAACGGTGTGTAACTGCGTGTAACTGTGAGTGCACTGTGTGTGCGCTGCGTGTAACCGCGTGTACATTGCATGTGCGCTGCATGTGCAGCACCCAACCTGCAGTCCCTGCCCAACACACACGGATGTGACACGCAAGTGGGTGCCAGCAGGCCATGTATGCAGCATGTATGCGCTCTGCATGTACTCTGCATGTGCCATGTATGTGCCATGTGTATGCTCTGCATGTACTCTGCGTGTGCCATGGATGTGCCATGTGTATGCTCTGCATGTACTCTGCGTGTGCCATGGATGTGCCATGTGTATGCTCTGCATGTACACTGCGTGTGCCATGGATGTGCCACGTGTCTGCTCTCCATGTACTCCGCGCGCGCCGTGCCTGTGCCGTGCGCTGTGCGCGTGCTCCGCGTGCGCCTCCTGTGTTACAGACGTGTGCGAGGTCCCCGGGGGGGGCGGGGGGGGGTCAGGGGTGGGGGATGGGGGGGGGCAGCGCTACTCCGGCCTCATCCCTGATATCAGCAGCCCCACGGAGGTGGGGTTGGGGGGTCCCGGCCCCCCCCCGGGCCCCTTTGTGGCGCCAATTATTGCTCTTGGGGGGGGGGGGAAGGGGGCGGGGGGGGGTGGGGGCTCCCCTCCCCCCGCCGCTATCTACAGTTTGGCAAAACTGAATGGGAAAAGAGCCTCAAGCGGGGGGGGGGGGGGGAGGGGTTCGCATGCAGAGACCCCCCCGGGGGGGGGAGGGGAAGGAGGAGGGGGAGGGGCACCCAACCCCCACCCCCCCAGCCCCCATTTCCCCTCCCCCCCCCCCTTTTTTCCGCCTCCCTTCAGGCTTTGGCATCGTTGAGGAGGGGGGAGGGGGCGGGGCTTTCGGGGGAGGGGCGGGGCTTGTGCTCTGCGGGAAGGGCGCCCCCTACGGGAGGGGAGGTGGGGCGGCCCCTCAAGGGGGACTAAAAGAGGGGGGGGATCGGGGGGGGGGGGGTGTGGGGCGCCCCCTAGTGGGGGGGAGGTCCTAAAGGGAGTGGATTGAGGCGCCCCCTCAGTGGGGGGCTCATAGTGGGGGGGGCGTGGAGCGCCCCCTGGTGGAGGGGAGGTCCTGGAGGGGTGGATGGGAGCGCGCCCCTTAGCGGGAAAGCGCCTGAGGAGGCGAGGAGCGCCCCCTAGTGGAGGGGCGGTCCCGGGGGAGGGTGGATGCGAGGGCGCCCCCTTCTGGGGCGGAGGTCCTGGAGAGGAAGGGGAGCGCCCCCTACTGGGGTGGGGGTGGACAATGGGGGAGGGGGGGAAAAGGAAGGGGGAAGCCCACGGAAGGGCGCCCTCTAGTGGGTGGGAGGTCGGAGCTCCCCTTTCAAAGGGGGGGGGTACCTGTATCTATAGTGGGGGTACCCGAGGTGGGGGGGGGGGGTCCCCAACATCGGGGCACCCCCTGCGATGTTGGGGTGCCCCGGGGCGGGGGGGGGAAACATGCGGGGTGAGGGGGGGTACCCGGGATTGGGGGGGTCCCTGCAAAGTTGGGGGGTACCCGGGTGCTATGGGGGGGGTATCACTGTGCCGGGGGGGGGATTATTGCGGGGTGGGGGGACCCCTGCAATGGGGGGGTCACCCTTAATGTGGGGAACGGCACAGGGGGGGAGAACCCATGCGAGGAATCGGGGGGGGTCACCCTGATCTTGGGGTGCACCACGGGGTGGGGGCACCCATGCGAAGGGGGAAGGGGGGGTCCCTGGTCTTGGGGTGCACCCACATAAAATGGAGGGGGGCACCCCGGATTGGGCTATGGCGTGAGGCCGGGGACCCCTTAAGGGGGGAGCCCGGTTTTTGGGGTGCGCCATGGGATGGGGGCACCCATGGAAGCCGATGGGGGGATCCCCTTGGTCTTGGGGTGCTTTATGGGGCCAGGGCACCCATGCAAGTCTATGGAGGGGGGGGCACCCTCGTCTTGGGGGCACCACATGCAAGGGGAGGGGGGGTGACCCCAGGATTGGGGTGCACCTTGGGACCAGGGCACCCATGCAAGGCTATAGGGGGGTCACCCAGCTTTTGGGGTTCACTACGGGGTCATGGCACTCATGCAAGTCTATGGGGGATCCCCCGGGTCTTGGGGTGCGCCCCAGGGTGGGGGCACCCATGCAAGGGTTGGGGGGGGGTCAACCTGATCTCGGGGTGCATCATGGCTACAGGGCACCCATGCAAGTCTATGGGGGTGGGGGGGGGGTCACCCAGCTCTTGGGGTGCACCATGGGGCACCCATGCAAAGAAATGGGGTGACCCCAGCGTTGGGGTGCGCCACGGGCCTGTGGCGCTCATGCAAGTCTATGGGGGGGTCACCCCGGTCTTTGGGTGCTCTACTGGACCAGGGCACCCATGAAAGGCAATGGGGGGGTCACCCAGCTCTTGGGGTGCCCCACATGCAAGGAGGGGGGGCCCCAGCGTTGGGGTGGGGGCACCCATGCAAAATGAGGGAGGGTCACCCTGGTCTTGGGGTGCACCATGGGGCACCCATGCAAAGAAGACGGGTGACCCCACCATTGGGGTCCATCATGGCAATGGGGCACCCATGCAAGTCAATGGGGGGGGTTACCCAGCTCTTGGGGTGCACCACATGCAAGGGGGGTGACCCCAGGGTTGGGTGCACCATGGAGTGGGGGCACCCATGCAAGTCTATGGGGGGGTCATCCAGCTCTTGGGGTGCACCACAGGGTGATGGCACTCATGCAAGTCTATGGGGGGGGTCACCCTGGTCTTGGGGTGCACCCATGCAAAGCGTTGGGGTGACCCCAGGGTTGGGTGCGCTGTGGGGTTGGGGCACCCATGCAAGTCTGTGGGGGGGGTCACCCTCGTCTTGGGGTGCACCATGGGGTTGGGGGTGTCACCCTGTCCCCATGCCCTGGGTGACATTGAGTGGCACTGGGGTGCATTGGGTGCTGTTGAGAGGCATTGGGTGCCATTGGCTTGGGTTGGGTGCCGTTGAGCAGCGTTGGGTTGGATGATGTTGAATGGGGTGGGCTGGGCTCCATCGGGTGCTGCTGAGAGCTGTTGAGTGCCATTGGGTGACGTTGAGTGGCACTGAGGGCTGTTGGGTGCCGATGGATGCCGTTGGGTACCTCTGGGTGCTGATGGATGCCATTGGGTACCGCTGGGTGCTGATGGATGCCATTGGGTACCGTTGGGTGCTGATGGATGCTGTTGGGTACCGCTGAGTGCCACCAGGTGCTGTTGAGCACCGTTGCACACCATTGGCTGTGTTGGATGCAGTTGAGCGCCATTGGATGCTGTTGGATGCTGATTGATGCCGTTGGGTACTACTGAGTGCCACTGGGTGCTGTTGAGCGCCGTTGAGCACCGCTGGCTGTGTTGGATGCTGCCGAGTGCCATTGGATGCCGTTGGATGCTGATGGATGCCGTTGGGTACCACTGGGTGCTGATGGATGCCGTTGAGCACCGCTGGTTGTGTTGGATGCTGCCGAGTGCTGTTGGATGCTGTTGGATGCTGATGGATGCCATTGGCTACTGTTGAGTGCCACCGGGTGCTGTTGAGTGCCGTTGAGCACCACTGGCTGCGTTGGATGCTGTTGAGTGCCATTGGATGCCGTTGGATGCTAAAGGATGCTGTTGGGTACCACTGAGTGCTACTGGGTGCTGTTGAGCACCGTAGAGCACCGTTGGCTGTATTGGATGGTGCCGTGTGCCATTGGATGCTGTTGGATGCTGATGGATGCCACTGGGTACCATTGAGTGCTGATGGATGCCGTTAAGTGCCACTGGGTGCTGTTGAGCACCGTTGAGCACCATTGGCTGCACAGAATGCTGTTGAGCGCCATTGGATGCTGTTGGGTGCTGATGGATGCCATTGGGTACCATTGGGTGCTGATGGATGCCGTTGGGTACCACTGAGTGCTACTGGGTGCTGTTGAGCACCGTAGAGCACAGTTGGCTGTATTGGATGGTGCCGTGTGCCATTGGATGCTGTTGGGTGCTGATGGATGCCGTTGGGTACCATTGGGTGCTGATGGATGCCGTTGGGTACTACTGAGTGCCATTGGGTGCTGTTGAGCGCCGTTGGCTGTGTTGGAAGCCGTCGAGTGCCATTGGATGCCGTTGGGCGCTGATGGATGCTGTTGGGTACCATTGAGTGCCACCGGGTGCCGTTGAGCGCTGTTGGCTGCATTGGATGCTGTTGAGCACCACTGGATGCCGTTGGGTGCTGATGGATGCCGTTGGGTACCATTGGGTGCTGATGGATGCCGTTGGGTACCACTGAGTGCCACCGGGTGCCGTTGAGCGCCGTTGGCTGCCTCGGCTGCCACCGAGCGCCACCGGGTGCCGCCGGCTGAGGTTGCTCTCGGCTCGCACTGGCTGGAGGGCCCCCCCCCCCCCCCCCAGGCCGGCTCAAGGCGGGAGGGGGCTGAGCGGGCTCCCGGCCCCCTTGAAGCAGGCGGACTCGTAGTGCTTGTTGAGATAGGACTTGAGGGCGAAGGTCTTGCTGCAGCGCTTGCACTTGAAGTGCTTGAAGGCCGAGTGGGTCTGCATGTGGGCGCGCAGGTTGGAGCGGTCGGCGAAGGCCTTGCCGCAGTGGGCGCAGCCGAAGGGCTTCTCCCCGGTGTGCGAGCGCATGTGGCCCTGCAGCAGCCAGGGCCGGCTGAAGGCCTTGCCGCACACCTCGCACTTGTGCTTCAGGTCGTGCGTCAGGAGGTGCATGGCCATGGCCGGCATGGACACGTAGACCTTGCCGCATGTCGGGCACTTCTTGGCCATCTTGCTGTCCAGGCTGCGGTGCGTCTGCTTGTGCCGGCTCAGGTTGGACGACGTCGCGTAGGTCTTGCCGCACTCGCCGCACGCGTGGCGCTGGAGGCTCCGCGGCGACGCCGACGCCGCCGATGCCGCCGCCGCCGCCTTGCGCCGGGACCTCCCGTCCGTGATGAAGAAGGCGTCCACGGCGTAGCCCTCGCTCACGGCCGCGTCGCCGTTGATGTAACCCCCGGCCATGCCCGAGTGGGGGCTGTCGGGGGGCTCCGAGTCCCCGGCCCCATAAATGGCCGAGGGCGATGGCACCTTCAGCGCCGCCTCGCCGGGCCCCGGGTAGGCCGCTGGGGCCATGCAGTCGCGGAGGTACCCTGCGGGGGGGGGCGGAGCGGCGCGGGGGGGGAGGGAGGAAGAGACGGGAGCCCGGTCAGCGGGGCTCGGGCAGCCAGGAGGGTGCACGGGGTGGGACCTGCCCGGGCTCCTGCCGGTCCCTGCCCCTGCCCCATCCCTGCCTGTCCCTGCCCGTCCCTACCTGTCTCTGCCCACCCCTGCCCCTTCCTGCCCTGTCCCTGCCTGTCCCTGCCCGTCCCTGCCCGTCCCTGCCCTTCCTTGCCCGTCGCTGCCCCACACTCCCGTTCCTCTCTGTCCCCCCTGCCCGTCTCTGCCCTCATCCCTGTCTCCATCGCTGCCCGCAGTTCCCTCCTTATCCCCATCCCTTCCCCTGCCCCGTCCCTGCCCGCAGCTCCCGTCCTTGACCCTGTCCCTGCCCATGTCCCTGTCCCTGCCCGCACCTCCTTGTCCCGCTCCCTATCCCCATCCCTGCCCTGTTCCTTGTCCCTGGCCCCATCCCCGTCCCTGCCTGCAACTCCTTGGCCCCATCCCTGCCTGCAGCCCCTGCCCCATCCCCGTCCCTGCCCTTGTCACTGTCCCCGTCCCTGCCCTTGTCCCCGCCCGCAGCCCCTGTCCTTGTCCCTTCCCTTGTCCCTGGCCCCATCCCGGTCCCTGCCTGCAGCTCCTTGTCCCCATCCCTGCCCGCACCCCTTGTCCCTGCCTGCACCCCCCCATCCCTTCCCTTGTCCCTGTCCCCATCCTTCTTCCTGCCCACACTTCCTTGTCTCTGTCCTTGTCCTGCTCCCTGCCTGCAGCCCCTGCCCCGTCCCCATCCCTATCCCTGTCCCTTTCCTTCTACTTTCCCTTGCTCCCAGCACTTCCCTTGTTCCTGCTTCCATCCCGCTCCCTGCCCGTAGCTCCTGTCCCTGCCTGCATCCCCCCGTCCCTTCCCTTGTCCCTGTCTCCATCTCTGCCCGTAGTCCCCAGCCCCGGCTGCATCCCTGGCTCCATCCCTGTCCCCATCCCTGCCCGCAGCCCCTGCTCCATCCCTGTCCCTGCTCCATCCCTGCCCTTGTCCCTGCCCGCAGATCCCTGTTCCCGTCCCTTCCCTTGTCCCCATCCTGGTCCCTGCCCGCAGCTCCTTGTCCCCATCCCTGTCCCTGTCTCTGCCTCCATCCCTGTCCTTTCCCTTGTCCCTGTCCCCATCACTTCCCTTGTTCTGTCCCCACCCTGATCCCTGCCTGCATCCCTGCCCTTGTCCCTGTCCCCATCCCTGCCCGTATCCCCCATCCCTGCCCCTATCCCTGCCCGCAGTCCCCTGTTCCTGTCCCTTCTCTTGTCCCTCTCCTCATCCCTGCCCCTCTCCCTGCCCGCAGCCCCTGCTCCATCCCTGCCCTTGTCCCTGCCCGCAGATCCCTGTTCCCGTCCCTTCCCTTGTCCCCAGCACTTCCCTTGCCCCCATCCCCATCCCTGTCCCTGCCCCTGCCTCCATCCCTATCCTTTCCCTTATCCCTGTCCCCATCACTTCCCTTGTTCCTGTCCCCATCCTGGTCCCTGCCTCCATCCCTGCCCTTGTCCCTGTCCCCATCCCTGCCCGTATCCCCCATCCCTGCCTCCATCCCTGCCCCTATCCCTGCCCGCAGATCCCTGTTCCTGTCCCTTCTCTTGTCCCTCTCCTCATCCCTGCCCTTGTCCCTGCCCTCAGCCCCTGTTCCCGTCCCTTCCCTTGTCCCCATCCTGGTCCCTGCCCACAACTCCTTGTCCCCATCCCTGCTCCTGCCCCTGCCTCCATCCCTGTTCTTCCCCTTGTCCCTGTTCCCATCACTTCCCTTGGTCCTGTCCCCATCCTTGTCCCTGCCTGCATCCCTGCCCTTGTCCCTGTCTCCATCCCTGCCCCTCTCCCTGCCGCAGCCCCTGTTCCTTCCCTTGTCCCTGCCTCCATCCCTGCCCGCAGACCCCTGTTCCCATCCCTTCCCTTCCCCAGCACTTCCCTTGTTCCTGTCCCCATCCCGGTCCCTGCCCGCAGCCCCTGCCCCTGCCTCCATCCCTGTCCTTTCCCTTGTCCCTGTTTCCATCACTTTCCTTGTTCCTGTCCCCATCCTGGTCCCTGTCCCCATCCCTGCCCTTGTCCCCATCCCTGCCTCCATCCTTGCCCCTATCCCTGCCCTCAGTCCCCTGTTCCTGTCCCTTCTCTTGCCCCCATCCCCATCCCTGCCCCTCTCTCCCTGCCTCCATCCCTGCCCTTTCCCTTATCCCTGTCCCCATCACTTCCCTTGTTCCTGTCCCCATCCTGGTCCCTGCCCGCAGCCCCTGTCCCTGCCTCCATCCCTGCCCGTAGCCCCCATCCCTGCCTGCATCCCTGCCCCTCTCTCTGCCCGCAGTCCCCTGTTCCTGTCCCTTCCCTTGTCCCTCTCCCCATCCCTCCCATGGTCCCCATCCCTGCCTCCATCCCCATCCCGCTCCTTCCCCCGTTATCCCATGGTCCCCATCCCTGCCTCCATCCCCATCCCTGCCTCCATCCCCATCCCGCTCCTTCCCCGTTATCCCTCTCCCATCCCGGTCCCTCCCTCTCAAGGTCACCCCAGCCTCCGGTCGCTGCCGGTTACGCAACGCGCCGCAGCCGCCGCCGCCGCCGCACCGGGAACGGAAGGTGGGGGGGGGGGCCGGCCCCGGGGCCTCGCTCCCTGCACAAAGGCCGCGACCGAGCCCCGATATCGCGACAGAGGAGCCGCGCTCCGCCCGCAGACAAAAGGCTCCGGTCCGGCTCCGTGCCCCCCCCCTTCCAGCCCCGGTTCCCGTGCGGTTCCCGTTCGGTTCCCGTTCCGTTCCCGTCGCTCACCTTTGCCGTGCAAGCGGGAGCCGAGCTCGGGCCGGGTCCTCCCGTAGGGAGCATCGATCCCAGCCGGGAAATCATCGCCCTTCACCTTCTTCACGAGGAAGGACCGGGGCATGGCCACAAAGGGGACCCCCCCCCGGGGGGGGGGGCACCGGCGGCGGAGGCGGGCGGGAGGGGGGGGGGTGGGCACCGGAGCCTTTGTGTAACGGGACCGGGGGGGGCGGCCTCGACCCCCCCCCCGCCGTGGGGCATGAGCGGGGGGGGCCGGGAACCGGGGGTGGGGAAGGGGAAGGGAAGGGGGGGGGGAAACGGAGCCCCCCGGTTGGTCCCGTTCAGCACCGGCGGCGGGGACAGAGCCCGGAGGGGGGGGGGAACGGAGCCCCCCGTGGGTCCCGTTCAGCACCGGCGGCGGGGACAGCTCCGGAGCGGGCCCGGGGGGCGTGGCCAAGGCGGAGGGGGCGTGGCCAAGGGCGGGGCTTGGCGCGGAGGCAGCGACTGCGAGCGGCGGCGGCGGCGGCGTCCGGTTATAACGGGGATGGGGGGGGGGGGAGGGGGAGGAGCTTGGGGGGGGAGGGGCAAGGGGAGGAGGGGAGGGGAAAGAGGGGGGAGGGGGAAGCCCTGGGGGGGGGGAGGGGAATCCCGGGAATGCCCCTTGGGGAGGGGAGGGGGATGGGGGGGGAGGAGGATGGGGGGGAGTGTGTGAATCCTCGTTAGCATCTCATTAGCATCTCATTAGCATCTCATTAGGGGGGCCGCGGAGGGGAGCAATGGGGGGGTTGTGGGGGTAAAAGGGGGGTTTGGGGGGGGTGCGAGAGAAGGGGTTGGGAAATGGGTGATGGGGGTGCCCCATCGGGCCCTGAGGCTGCCCCATTGAGGCCCAAGGCTGCCCCATTGAGGCCCCATTGAGGCCCCACTGGGCCCCAAGGCTGCCCCATTGAGACTCGAGGGTGCCCCATTGAGCCCTGAGGCTGCCCAATGGGGTGCTGGGCTGCCCCATTGACCACTGGTAGCGCTCCATGGGTGCTGTAGGGTTACCCTATAGGCTGCTGAAGCTGTCCAATGGGGTGCCAGGGTTGACCAATGGGGTGCCGGGGTTGACCAATGGGGTTCAAGGGTTACCCCATAGGGGGCTGAAGGTGCCCAATGGGGTTCCAGGGTTGACCAATGGGGTGCCAGGGTTGACCAATGGGGTGCCGGGGTTGACCAATGGGGTTCAATGGTTATCCCATAGGGGGCTGAAGCTGCCCAATGGGGTGCCAGGGTTGACCAATGGGGTGCTGGGGTTGACCAATGGGGCACCGGGGTTCACAAATGGGGTGCTGGGTTTGACCAATGGGGTGCAGGGGTTACCCCATAGGGGCTGAAGCTGCCCAATGGGGCACCGGGGTTGCGGGTGCAGCTGGGCTGGGGGCGGGGCTAATGAGCCCCTTAATGAGCACCCCCGGCCCCAGCTGCTCCCCCCTCATTAAGGGTCATGAATATGCAAATGGCCTCGGCTGCTGCCAGGCGTGACCCCACGTGACCCCCGCCCCTCCCCCCCATAGCCCCTCCCCCCCCGGGGTGGGGTCACGTGGGGGGGGGGGAAGAGGCTTTATTGTGGGGGGCACCCCATAGATGGGGGGAGCTCACTGCGGAGCCCCTCTTGGGGTGTCCTCATTGGTCGAGGTCCTTGTTGAGGGGCTCCTCATTGGTCGAGCTCCACTATGGGGGTTGCTCCTTATTGGGTGGCTCCTCATCGGGGGCTTTTCATTGGTTGGCTCTATATTGAGAGGCTCCTCACTGGTTGGCTGCTTGT
The DNA here is from genome assembly GCF_963264785.1 of Psittacula echo. Taxonomy (NCBI): domain Eukaryota; kingdom Metazoa; phylum Chordata; class Aves; order Psittaciformes; family Psittacidae; genus Psittacula; species Psittacula echo. The sequence goes on along the minus strand of NC_137737.1, from coordinate 161,035,467 downwards.
TGGGGGGCTCCTCATTGGTTGAGCTCGATATTGAGGGGCTCCTCATTGGTCAAGCTCCATGTAGAGGGGCTCCTTATTGGTTGGCTCCTTGTTGGGGGCTCCTCATTGGTTGGATCCTCACTGGGGGCTTCTCATTGGCTGGCTCCTTGTTGGAGGGCTCCTCATTGGTCGAGCTCCAGGTTGAGGGGCTCCTCACTGGGGGCTCCTCATTGGTCGAGCTCCTTGCTGGGGTTCTCCTTGTTGAGTGGCCCATTGTGGTCTCCTCAATGGGGGCCATGGGTTGGTCACTGGGGGACCCTTCACCATGGGGCCTCCTCATTGGGGGGGGCTCCTCATTGGGTGGCTCCTCATTGGTCGAGCTCCTTGTTGGGGGGCTCCTCATTGGTCAAGCTCCACTATGGGGGGGCTCCTCATTGGTCAAGCTCCGCTATGGGGGGGCTCCTCATTGGTCAAGCTCCACTATGGGGGGGCTCCTCATTAGTCAAGCTCCATGCTGGTGATCTCCTCATTGGGCGCCCTCTCATTGGCTGCCCCCTCATTGGGCGCCCTCTCATTGGCTGCCCCCTCATTGGGCGCCCTCTCATTGGCTGCCCCCTCATTGGGCGCCCTCTCATTGGCTGCCCCCCCAGAGAGCGGAGAGGTCCAGGAAGGAGAGGGCAGGGCAGGAGCTCAGGAGGGCACTGGGGGGAGGCACCATGAGAGACCCCATTGCCCCCCATTGCCCCCCATTGCCCCCCATTGACCTCCATTGACCTCCATTGCCCCCCATTGGCCCCCATTGACCTCCATTGCCTCCCATTGACCCCATTGCCTCCCATTGCCCCCCATTGACCTCCATTGCCCCCCATTCGCCCCCATTGCCTCCCATTGCCCCCCATTGCCCCTCATTGACCTCCATTGCCCCCCATTGACTCCCATTGGCCCCAATTGCCCCCCATTGACCTCCATTGCCCCCCATTGCCCCCATTACCTGCCTTATAGCAACCCCAAACCTGCCCCATGGTGACCCCCAATCTGCCCCATAGCGACCCCCAGCCTGCCCCATAGCGACCCCAACCAGCCCCATAGTGACCCTCAACCTACCCCATAGCGAACCCAAGCTGCCCCATGGTGACCCCCAACCTGTCCCATAGCAACCCAAACCTGCCCCATAGCAGCCCCCAACCTGCCCCATAGTGACCCTAAACCTGCCCCATAGTGAGACCAACCTGCTCCATAGCAACCCCAATCTGCCCCATAGTGACCCCCAACCTGCCCCATAATCAGACCCCCAGGAACCAGACTGGGTTTTCCTCTTTCTTTATAAACCGTGGGCACAGGAACATCACAGGGCTCAGTGTGGGGCAATGTGTGGGGCTGGAACGTGTGGGGCAATGCATGAGGCGCTGTGGGGCAATGCATGGGGTGCTGTGGGGCAGAGCCCTCAGAAATGAGCCGTCACTCGGTCGATCTCCAAGAGGTCGTCCAGGATCTGGTTGTGGGGGGGGAAGAGGCGTCAGTGACCCACAGCAGGGGGGGATGTGGGGCAGAGCCCTGGCACGGGCTCCATGGTCCAGCCCCACACGTTCACATCCCCCTGCCCCACATCCGCACGCCCAGAGCCCACCCCTAGGTCCTTGCCCCCCAGCCCCATGGCCCATAGCGACCCCAAAGCTGCCCCCATAGAGACCCCCACCTGCCCCATAGTGACCCCAGATATGCCCCATAGCAACCCCCACATCCTCCATCCCCCACCCCACCCCCCCCATCCCAGCCCCCCATCCCCCTGTCCCAGCCCCACATCTCCACACCCCAGCCCCATACCCCAGCCCTGTGATGCCCCAGCCCCACACCCCCATGGCCCATAGCGACCCCAAACCTGCCCCATAGTGACCCCCACATTCCCCCATCGAAGCCCCACACCCCCACATCCCAGCCCCATATCCCCACATCCTTTCCCCACAACCCCATGTCCCAGCCCCACATCCCCCATCCCAGCCCCACACCCCCACATCCCTGCCCCATAGCGCCCCCCATCCCTGCCCCATAGCAACCCCCACATCCCTGCCCCACACCATGTCCCAGCCCCACACGCCCATGTCCCAGCCCCATAGCGACCCCAACCCTGCCCCCATAGAGACCCTCACCTACCCCATAGCGCCCCCCATCCCTGCCCCATAGCGACCCCCACACCCCAGCCACATATCCCCACATTCTTGCCACACACCCCCACATCCCCACCCCATAGCGATCCCCATATCTCTGCCTCACACCCCCCGTCCCAGCCCCACACGCCCATGTCCCAGCCCCATAGCGCCCCCCATCCCTGCCCCATATCCCCACATCCTTTCCCCACACCCCCTTGTCCCAGCCCCACATCCCCGCCACATAGCGCTCCCCACCCCACCCCATAGCACCTCCATCCCCACCGCATAGCGCCCCCCATTCCCGCCCCATAGCGCCCCCCACATCTCTGCCCCACATCCCCCTGCCCCTGCCCCACATCCCTGCCCCATAGCAACCCTCATCCCTGCCCCATAGCGACCCCCACATCCTTGCCCCACCCCCCCACATCCCTGCCCCATAGCGACCCCCACATCCTTGCCCCACCCCCCCCATCCCTGCCCCATAGCGACCCCCACATCCCAGCCCCATACCCCACATCCTTGCCCCACCCCCCGACATCCCAGCCCCACATCCCTGCCCCATAGCAACCCTCATCCCTGCCCCATAGCGACCCCCACATCCTTGCCCCACCCCCCCACATCCCTGCCCCATAGCGACCCCCACATCCTTGCCCCACCCCCCCTCATCCCTGCCCCATAGCGACCCCCACATCCCAGCCCCATACCCCACACCCTTGCCCCACCCCCCCACATCCCAGCCCCACATCCCTGCCCCATAGCAACCCTCATCCCTGCCCCATAGCGACCCCCACATCCTTGCCCCACCCCCCCACATCCCTGCCCCATAGCGACCCTCCTGTCTGCGCCCCAGCCCCGCTCACGATGTCGGGGGTGGTGCCGATCTTCTTGGCCAGCTCGCCCCTCTCCATGGTGCTGAGCAGCAGGAACCGCGCCAGCAGCTCCCCGTCCAGCACGTTCCGCACCGCGTTCTGCAGCGCCCGGCGCCCCGCCTGCAGCAGCCTGCAGGGGGCGCCCAAGGGTCACGCCCGCCGCGCCGCGCTAAGGGGCTCTAGGGGGCGCTCTATGGGTGTCAATGGGGATCTATGGGGTCCTATGGGGTGTCTATGGGGTGTCTATGGGGTGCTAAGAGGGATGCTATGGGGAGTCTATGGGGTGTCTATGGGGTGCTATGGGTGTTGTGCCTATGACTCTCTATGGGTCTCTATGGGTCTCTGTGGGTGCTATGGGTCCCTATGGATTCTATAGGTCCCTAATGGTCTCTATGGGTCCCTATAGATGGCATGGGTCCCTATGTGTCTCTCTATGTCTCTATGGGTCCCTATGGATGCTATGAGTCCCTCTGTGTCCCTATGGTCCCTGTGGTCCCTGTGGTCCCTATGGTCCCTATGGTCCCTGCGGTTCCTATGGGTCCCTATGGGTCCCTGCGGTCCCTATGGGTCCCTATGGTCCCTGCGGTTCCTATGGTCCCTATGGGTCCCTATGGTCCCTGTGGTCCCTATGGTCCCTGCGGTTCCTATGGGTCCCTATGGGTCCCTATGGGTCCCTGCGGTCCCTATGGTCCCTGCGGTCCCTATGGTCCCTATGGTCCCTATGGGTCCCTGCGGTCCCTATGGTCCCTATGGGCCCCTATGGGTCCCTGCGGTCCCTATGGTCCCTATGGGCCCCTATGGTCCCTGCGGTCCCTGTGTGTCCCTATGGTCCCTGCGGTCCCTGTGTGTCCCTATGGTCCCTATGGGTCCCTATGGTCCCTGCGGTCCCTATGGGTCCCTATGGTCCCTATGGGTCCCTATGGTCCCTGCGGTCCCTGTGTGTCCCTATGGTCCCTGCGGTCCCTACGGGTCCCTATGGTCCCTATGGGTCCCTATGGTCCCTATGGTCCCTATGGGTCCCTATGGTCCCTATGGGTCCCTATGGTCCCTGTGGCCCCTATGGTCCCTGCGGTCCCTATGGTCCCTGCGGTCCCTATGGGTCCCTATGGTCCCTATGGGTCCCTCTGTGTCCCTATGGTCCCTGTGGTCCCTGTGGTCCCTATGGTCCCTGCAGTCCCTATGGGTCCCTATGGTCCCTATGGGTCCCTCTGTGTCCCTATGGTCCCTGTGGTCCCTATGGGTCCCTGCGGTCCCTATGGGTCCCTATGGTCCCTGTGGTCCCCATGGTCCCTGCGGTCCCTCTGTGTCCCTATGGTCCCTGTGGTCCCTATGGTCCCTGTGGTCCCTATGGGTCCCTATGGTCCCTATGGGTCCCTCTGTGTCCCTATGGTCCCTGTGGTCCCTATGGGTCCCTGCGGTCCCTATGGGTCCCTATGGGTCCCTATGGTCCCTGTGGTCCCTATGGTCCCTGTGGTCCCTATGGGTCCCTCTGTGTCCCTGTGTGTCCCTATGGTCCCTGTGTGTCCCTGTGTGTCCCTATGGTCCCTGTGTGTCCCTATGGGTCCCTATGGTCCCTGTGGTCCCTATGGGTCCCTCTGTGTCCCTGTGTGTCCCTATGGTCCCTGTGTGTCCCTATGGTCCCTGTGTGTCCCTGTGTGTCCCTATGGTCCCTATGGGTCCCTATGGGTCCCTATGGTCCCTGTGGTCCCTATGGTCCCTGTGGTCCCTATGGGTCCCTATGGTCCCTGTGGTCCCTATGGTCCCTGTGTGTCTCTATGGTCCCTGTGTGTCCCTATGGTCCCTATGGTCCCTGTGTGTCCCTATGGTCCCTATGGGTCCCTATGGTCCCTGTGTATCCCTATGGGTCCCTATGGTCCCTGTGTGTCCCTATGGGTCCCTATGGTCCCTGTGTGTCCCTATGGTCCCTATGGGTCCCTATGGGTCCCTATGGTCCCTGTGTATCCCTATGGGTCCCTATGGTCCCTGTGTATCCCTATGGGTCCCTATGGTCCCTGTGTGTCCCTATGGTCCCTGTGGGTCCCTGTGGTCCCTGTGGGTACCTGTGGTCCCTGTGGGTACCTGTACGCGCGGGGGTTGAGGCCGGCCAGGTGGGGCAGGGCGGTGCTGAGCGCGTTCTGCAGCATGAGCAGGCGCCGGTACGGTTTCTCCTGCATGGGCAGCAGCAGCCCCAGGCCCCCGTCCAGCGTGGCTGCGGGGGACGGGCGGCGTCACTGAACCACGTGACGTGGTGCTGGCCCCATAGGACCCAATGGGCACACAGGGAGGGTCACACGGGGGGTGACATACGGGGGGTCATGTGAGGGGTCCATACTGAACCACGTGACACGGCGCTGGTGCCATAGGACATAATGGACACATGAGGGGGGCACACGCAGAGGTCACATGAGGGGGGTCACATGGGGTGTCCATACCGAACCACATGATGTGGCGCTGGTCCCATAGGACCCAACGGGCACACGGGGGGGTGGTCACACATGGGTGGGGTCACATGGGTGGGTGGTCACATGGAGTGGGGGGGGGTCTGCATCAAACCACGTGACATGGTGCTGGTCCCATAGGATCCAATGGGTGCACGGGGAAGGCCACACAGGAGGGATCACATGGGGGGGTGGTCACATGGCAGGGGGGTGCGTCCGTACCGAACCACATGACATGGCACTGGTCCCATAGGGCACAATGGGGGGGTCGGTCACACGGGGGGGGTGTCACATGAGGGGTCCGTACCGAACCACGTGACATGCCGCTGCTCCCACAGGACCCAACAGGCACATGGGAGGGGGGTCACACAGGAAGGATCACATGGGAGGGTGGTCACATGGGGGGGGGTGTGCATCCGTACCGAACCACGTGACGTGGCGCTGGTCCCAGGCGCTGCCCCGCCGGGGCCCCCCCTCGTTGCTGCCGCGGCACCGGGTCCTCCAGAACGCGTTCACGCGCGCCCCCACGTGGAAGTCGGCCCGGCGGAGCAGGCGCAGCCCGCCCAGGCTCTCCTTGGCTGCCAACGGGGACCGGAGGGCATCACGTGACCGCCCATCCCATCCCATCCACCCGGCGCAGCCCTCCCAGGCTGCCAATGGGAGCCAGGACGACGTCACGTGACCACACACCCCGTGCATCACGTGACGGCCCATCCCATCCCTTCCACCCGGCGGAGCAGACGCAGCCCCCCCCCAGGCTTCCCTTAGAGTGGAGCCAGGATGGCATCACGTGACCACACACCACCCCGTGCACCACGTGACCACACACCCCTGTGCATCACGTGACATCCCATCCCATCCACCTGGTGCAGCCCGCCCAGGCTCTCCTTGGCTGCCAATGGGAGCCAGGACGACATCACGTGACCACACACCCCGTGCAATCACATGACCACACACACTGTCCATCACATGACCACCCATCCCATCCCTTCCACCCGGCGGAGCAGACGCAGCCCCCCCAAGGCTCTCCTTAGTGGAGCCAGGCTGGCATCACATGACCACACACCCCCCTATGCACCACGTGCCCACACACCACCCCGTGTATCACGTGACCGTCCATCCCATCCCATCCACCCAGTGCAGCCTGCCCAGGCTCTCCTTGGCTGCCAATGGGGCCAGGATGGCATCATGTGAGCATACACCCCATGCATCACGTGATCCCCCATCCCACCCATCCCATCCCATCGCATCCATCCCATCCCATCCTGTCCCATCCCATCCCACCCATCCCATCCCATCCCATCCCATTCATCCCATCCCATTCATCCCATCCCCATCCCATCCATCCCATCCCATCCATCCCATCCCATCCATCCCATCCCATCCCATCCCATCCCATCCCCATCCCATCCATCCCATCCCATCCATCCCATCCCATCCCATCCCATTCATCCCATCCCCATCCCATTCATCCCATCCCCATCCCATCCATCCCATCCCATCCCATCCCATCCCATCCCATCCCATCCCATTCATCCCATCCCATTCATCCCATCCCATCCATCCCATCCCCATTCCATCCATCCCATCCCATTCATCCCATCCCATCCCATCCCATCCCATCCTATCCCATCCCATCCACCCCATCCCCCCGATCCCCCCATCCCCACCTTCGGGCAGGTACATGTACACCAGCAGGTTCTGGTCCCGGTCGGACACTGGGGGGAAAACCAGGATTTGCCGGCACTGCCTGGTCCCGAGGGCCCCATGGACCCCACGGCCCCCCCACGGCTCCCCCCACGGACCCCCTCCATGGCCCCCCCATGGCTCCCCCCATGGCTCCCCCATGGCTCCCTTCACGGATCCTCCATGGCTCCCCCCATGGACACCCCCCATGGCTCCCCCCATGGCTCCCCCCACGGATCCCCCCATGGCCCCCCCATGGCTCCCCCCATGGCTCCCCCCATGGCTCCCCCCATGGCTCCCCCCACGGATCCCCCCATGGACCCCCCCCCTTGGCTCCCCCATGGCTCCCTTCACGGATCCTCCATGGCTCCCCCCATGGACACCCCCCATGGCTCCCCCCATGGCTCCCCCCATGGCTCCCTTCACGGATCCTCCATGGCTCCCCCCATGGACCCCCCCCCATGGCTCCCCCCATGGCTCCCCCATGGCTCCCCCCATGGCCCCCCCCATGGCTCCCCCCATGGCTCCCCCCATGGCTCCCCCCATGGCCCCCCCATGGCTCCCCCCATGGCTCCCCCATGGCTCCCCCCATGGCTCCCCCCACGGATCCCCCCATGGCCCCCCCATGGCCCCCCCCATGGCTCCCCCCATGGCCCCCCCACGGCCCCCCCACGGCGGTACCCAGGAAGCCGAGCTGGGTGCTGTCCACCATGAAATCCACGCTGTAAACCTCGAGTGGCTTCGCATCCTGCGGGAGAGAGCAGGGACATCAGCGGGAGCTCGGGAATGGGGAGCCAGGGACGGGAATGGGGATGGGGATGGAGGGGATGGGGATGGAGGGGACGGGGATGGAGGGGATGGGGATGGAGGGGATGAGAGGATGGAGATGAAACCAGACATGGAGAAGATGAGTAGGATGGCGGTGGGCATGATGGAGGGGTGAAGATGGAGAAGATAAAGGGCATGAAGGTGGGGATGAAGAGGATCAAGATGAAGATGGAAGCGATGGAGATGGAGAATGGAGACAATGCAGGAGACAGAAATGGAGTTGATGGAGATGGAGAAGATGAAGACAGAGATGATGAGCATGGAGATGATGGGAGATGGAGAAGATGAAGTTGATGGAGAGGGGGATGATGGACATGGAGAAGATGGAGATGGAGACAATGGAGATGGAGATGGAGATGACGGAGATGGAGATGGAGAAGATGGAGATGATGAAGATGGAGATGGAGAAGATGGAGATGATGGAGATGGAGATGGAGAAGATGGAGATGATGGAGATGGAGATGGAGAAGATGGAGACGATGGAGATGGAGAAGATGGAGATGATGAAGATGGAGATGGAGAAGATGGAGATGATGGAGATGGAGATGGAGAAGATGGAGACGATGGAGATGGAGAAGATGGAGATGATGGAGATGGAGATGGAGAAGATGGAGATGGAGAAGATGGAGATGATGGAGATGGAGAAGATGGAGATGGAGAAGATGGAGATGGAGAAGATGGAGATGGAGAAGATGGAGATGATGGAGATGGAGAAGATGGAGATGGAGAAGATGGAGCTGGAGCTGATGGAGCTGGAGCTGATGGAGCTGGAGGTGGAGCTGATGCCAATGAAGATGAGGAGGATGAAGCCGCTGAGGCTGACACCAAACCCCCTTGGCGCCCGCACCCGGCTGACGAGGGACAGGGTCTTGCTCTCCTCCTGGTAGCGCAGCAGGGAGATGCTCTTCATGAGGTCCGCGGCCAGGATGAAGTTCTTGACGCTGATCATGCGGTGGATGTAGAGCTGGGTGTCGATGAAGGCCATGCCCGTCAGGTCGTGGTCCTTGAGGCTCCACAGGAAGATCTGGGCAGCGACGGGGGGGGACAAAGAACCCAAGGAGAGGGGCTCAGAACAACCCCGAGCTCCTCAAACCCCTCCCAGGGCCTTCAGGTCTCATCCTGAGCTCCTCAAACCCCATCCCCATCCCCATCCCCATCCCATCCCCATCCCCATCCCATCCCGATCCCATCCCCATCCCATCCCCACCCCATCCCCATCCCATCCCCATCCCCATCCCCATCCCATCCCCATCCCCATCCCATCCCCATCCCATCCCCATCCCCATCCCATCCCCATCCCCATCCCCATCCCCATCCCATCCCCATCCCCATCCCCATCCCATCCCCATCCCCTCCCCATCCCATCCCATCCCCATCCCCATCCCATCCCATCCCCATCCCCATCCCATCCCATCCCCACCCCATCCCATCCCCACCCCATCCCCATCCCCACCCCATCCCCATCCCATCCCATCCCCATCCCATCCCCATCCCCATCCCATCCCATCCCCATCCCCATCCCATCCCCATCCCCATCCCATCCCCATCCCATCCCCATCCCCATCCCATCCCCATCCCCATCCCCATCCCCATCCCATCCCCATCCCCATCCCCATCCCATCCCCATCCCCTCCCCATCCCATCCCCATCCCATCCCATCCCCATCCCATCCCCATCCCATCCCCATCCCCATCTCCATCCCATCCCCATCCCATCCCCATCCCACCCCACCCCATGGCCATGCCCACCTTCTGCCCTATGGCGGACACCAGGTACCCCGCGCAGTGGCACAGCGCCGTCACCGGCCCCTTCTGCTCCTTCTCGTACAGGACCTTGAACTTGTTCTTGGTCAGGGGCAGCCCCGGCTCCGGCACCACCTCGATGATGTCCAGGATCAGGATCTGCGCCGCCACGGCAACGATGGGGGGGACCCATGGCTGAGCCCCCCAGCACCCATGGGTGCTCCCCAACACCCATGGCTGAGCCCCCCAGCACCCATGGCTGAGCCCCTCCAGCACCCATGGGTGCCCTCCAGGACCCCTGGAGCATCCCATGGCTCCCAGAGCAGCCCTTGGGACTCTTGGGTACCCCAAGGCTCCTGAGTGCCCCCCAAGCCCTCCATAGGACCCCTTGGGTGACACCGGGACCCCCCTAGGACCCCCTGGGTGACACCGGGACCCCCCTAGGACCCCTTGGGTGACACCGGGACCCCCCTAGGACCCCCTGGGTGACACCGGGACCCCCCTAGGACCCCTTGGGTGACACCGGGACCCCCCCTAGGACCCCCTGGGTGACACCGGGACCCCCCCTAGGACCCCCTGGGTGACACCGGGACCCCCCCTAGGACCCCCTGGGTGACACCGGGACCCCCCTAGGACCCCACGGGCCCCCCGGGCACGCACCCTGCCCCGGCAGGTGACCTCCTCGCCCTGCATGAGGCAGGTGCCCACGGCCACGTAGCCCTTGAGGCCCGAGACGGTCTCCTCGCTGCGCAGGGACACGGCCTTCATGCACGTCACGTGCTCCCATTCCTCCAGGTCGATCCTATGGGAACGGGCACGGGGTCGGGGTGGGGATGGGGTGGGGATGGGGTGGGGATGGGATGGGGATGGGATGGGGATGGGATGGGGATGGGATGGGGATGGGATGGGATGGGGATGGGGTGGGGATGGGGATGGGGATGGGGATGGGGATGGGGTGGGGATGGGGATGGGGATGGGGATGGGGTGGGGATGGGGATGGGGATGGGGTGGGGATGGGGTGGGGATGGGATGGGGATGGGGATGGGATGGGGATGGGGTGGGGATGGGGATGGGGATGGGATGGGATGGGGATGGGATGGGAATGGGATGGGGATGGGATGGGATGGGATGGGGTGGGGATGGGATGGGGATGGGGATGGGGATGGGATGGGATGGGGATGGGATGGGGATGGGGATGGGATGGGATGGGGATGGGGATGGGATGGGGATGGGGATGGGGATGGGGATGGGGATGGGGATGGGGAATGGGATGGGGATGGGATGGGGATGGGATGGGGATGGGGATGGGGATGGGGATGGGGATGGGGATGGGGATGGGGATGGGATGGGGATGGGGATGGGGATGGGATGGGATGGGATGGGGATGGGGATGGGATGGGATGGGGATGGGGATGGGATGGGATGGGGATGGGGATGGGATGGGGATGGGGATGGGGATGGGGATGGGGATGGGGATGGGATGGGGATGGGGATGGGGATGGGATGGGATGGGGATGGGGATGGGGATGGGGATGGGGATGGGGATGGGGATGGGATGGGGATGGGGATGGGGATGGGATGGGGATGGGGATGGGGATGGGATGGGATGGGGATGGGGATGGGGATGGGGATGGGGATGGGGATGGGATGGGGATGGGGATGGGGATGGGGATGGGGATGGGATGGGGATGGGATGGGGATGGGATGGGATGGGGATGGGGATGGGGATGGGGATGGGGATGGGGATGGGGATGGGGATGGGGATGGGGATGGGGATGGGGATGGGATGGGATGGGGATGGGATGGGGATGGGATGGGATGGGGATGGGATGGGGATGGGGATGGGATGGGGATGGGATGGGATGGGGATGGGATGGGGATGGGATGGGGATGGGATGGGGATGGGGATGGGATGGGGATGGGGATGGGATGGGGATGGGATGGGGATGGGGATGGGGATGGGGATGGGATGGGGATGGGGATGGGGATGGGGATGGGATGGGGATGGGGATGGGGATGGGGCCGGGAGCTCGGGCTGAAGGTTGAGGAGCTCAGGGCTGGGTGCTGGGGAGCTCAGGATGTGCTGAGGAGCCTGGGATGGGGGCTGAGGAAGAGGGCTGGGATCCGGGGATGTCGGGATGGGGCCTTCGGGGTGGTTTGGGTGGGTTTGGGGCTATTCTGGGTGCTCGGGGTGCGTTTTGGGGTGCTTTGGGGTATTTTGGGGTGGTTTGGGTGCATTTTGTGTGCTCTGGGTCATTTTGGGCTGTTTTGGGGGTATTTTTGAAGTGTTTTGGGCTGTTTTAGCTGCATTTTAGGGTGTTTCAGGTGTGGTTTTGCCTGTTTTGGGTGCGTTTTAGGGTATTTTCGGTGTAATTTGGGCTGTTTTGGGTGCACTTTAGGGTACTTTGGGTGTATTTTGGGTGTTTTAGGTGTATTTTGGGGTGGTTTGGGTGCATTTTGGGGTGTTTTTGGTGCATTTTGGGGTGTTTGGGGTGCTCACCTGGTGTTGGGGATGGTTTCCCAGCTGACGGGCGAGATGAGCTGGATGGAGAAGGCCTCCTGCTGCGGGTGCACGTAGCGCTCGTCTGGGGGGACCAAGGGGTCAAGGGGGGCACAAGGGGGGGGCCCAAAGGGGGGGTCACAAAGGGGGGTCCCGGGGGGTCCCAACCGCGCTCGATGCTCTCGAACTCCTTCTCCTCGCCCGTCATGCGCGGGATGCGGGTGCAGGGGTTGATGACGCTCGTGGCCACCGCGTACACCTGGGGGGGGCACAATGGGGGGCACCGGTGACGGGGGCACAGAGGGGATGGGGGGGCACCGGTGGGGGGGGGCACCAGGGATGGGGGGGGCACAGAGGGGATGGGGGGGGCACAGAGGGGATGGGGGGGGCACCGGTGGGGGGGGCACAAAGGGGATGGGGGGGGGACCAGGGGTGGGGGGGGCACAAAGGGGATGGGGGGGCAGCAGGAATGGGGAGCAGAAACGGGAGGGGGGGGGCACAGAGGGGAGCCCCCAGCGCTGGTGGTGCCCGGGGGGCTCTGAGCAGGGTGGGGATGGGGTGGGAATGGGGGAGGAGGAGGAGGAGGAGAGGAAGGCAAAGGAGGTGGGAGAGGAGGAAAGAGGAGGGGGAGGAGATGGAGGAGATGAAGGAGCAGGAAGTGGAGAGGAGGAAGAGGAGGGGATGAAGGAGGAGGAGGAGCTGAGGAGGAGCAGGATGAAGACGAGGGGCGGGAGGATGCTGCTGCTGGCGGGGCCGCCGGCACCTTGGCCTCCAGGTGATAGGCCACGTAGTGCGTGGTGCAGCGCAGCGGGATCTTGCGCACGGGCCAGGGCGCGTCGTAGGAGAGGCAGGCGGGGAGGACGCTGATGCGGAGCTCACCCTGCACCCAACAGCGCCCAGTGGAGCCCAACAGCGCTCAATGGAGCCCAACAGCGCCCAATGGAGCCCAACAGCGCCCAATGGAGCCCAACAGCACCCAATGGAGCCAGGGAGCACCCAATGGAGCCAAACCCAGCCCAGGACCCCCCAGGAACCTCCCAGGACCCCCAAATCCCCTTGAGGACCCCCATGGACCCCCCGAAACCCCTCAAGCCCCTTCCAGACACCCCCAAAACCCCTACAGGACCCCCATGGGACCCCCCACAGACCCCCCCATGGAGCCCCCCAAAGCCCCCAAGACTCTTCCAGACTCCCCCAAACCCCTCCTCAGGACCCCACAGACCCCCCCAGACCAGTTCCAGGACCCCCATGGCCCCCCCAACCCCCCCCCGGACCCCATAGCCCCCCCTGCCCCCCGAACCTGCCGGTTGAAGTAGAGGAAGCCCTTGGGGCAGTTGACGTTGTGGAAGGGGGCGAAGGACTCGACGGCGCCATCGATGGTCATGGGGTGCAGGCGCAGCGCCCCCCGGCTCGTCACCAGCAGCCAATGGGGGCAGGGGCCGCAGATGAACACCTGGGGGGCAGCGCCCCACAGAGAGCCAGGGAGACCCAGTGAGACCCATAGAACCCATTGAGACCCATAGAACCCATTGAGACCCATAGAACCCATTGAGACCCCATAGAACCCATTGAGACCCATAGAACCCATTGAGACCCCATAGAACCCATTGAGATCCATAGAACCCATAGAGGCCCATAGAACCCATTGAGACCCATTGAGACCCCACAGAACCCATTGAGACCCACTGAGACCCCACAGAACCCATTGAGATCCATAAAACCCATTGGGACCCATTGAGACCCCATAGAACCCATTGAGATCCATAGAACCCATTGAGACCCATTGAGACCCCATAGAACCCATTGAGACCAACAGAGACCCATAGAACCCACTGAGATCCATAGAACCCATTGAGACCCATTGAGACCCCATAGAACCCATTGAGATCCACAGAACCCATTGAGACCCACTGAGACTCCATAGAACCCATTGAGACCCACAGAACCCATTGAGACCCACTGAGACCCCATAGAACCCATTGAGACCAATAGAGACTCATAGAGACCCATAGAACCCACTGAGACCCATTGAGACCCAGAGCACCCATTGACACCCATTGAGACCCATTAAGACCCATCACCCCCCATTGATCCCAATTGACCCCCATTTCCCCCCATTGACCCCCATTGCCCCCATTGCCCCTCATTGCCCCCATTGCCCCCCAGTGCCCCCATTGCCCCATTACCCCCATTGCCCCCTTGCCCCCATTGCCCCCATTGCCCCCATTGCCCCATTGCCCCCCATTGCCCCCATTGCCCCCTTGCCCCCCTTGCCCCCATTGCCCCATTGCCCCCATTGCCCCCCATTGCCCCCATTGACCCCCATTGACACCCATTGACACCCATTGCCCCCATTGGCCCCCATTGCCCCCACTGCCCCCATTGCCCCCATTGCCCCATTACCCCCATTGCCCCCATTGCCCCATTGCCCCCATTGTCCCCATTACCCCCATTGCCCCCATTGCCCCCCATTGCCCCAATGCCCCCCCATTGCCCCATTGCCCCCCATTGCCCCCTTGCCCCCATTGCCCCCATTGCCCCATTGCCCCCATTGCCCCCATTGCCCCCATTGCCCCCTTGCCCCCATTGCCCCCATTGCCCCCCATTGCCTCCATTGACCCCATTGACCCCCATTGACCCCCATTGACCCCATTGCCCCCATTGCCCCCCATTGCCCCATTGCCCCCATTGCCCCATTGCCCCCCATTGCCCCCCATTCCCCCCATTGCCCCAATGCCCCCCCATTGCCCCATTGCCCCCCATTGCCCCAATGCCCCCCCATTGCCCCAATGCCCCCCCATTGCCTCCCATTGCCCCCCATTGCCCCCATTGCCCCCCATTGCCCCATTGCCCCAATGCCCCCCCATTGCCCCAATGCCCCCCCATTGCCCCCTTGCCCCCATTGCCCCCATTGCCCCCCAGTGCCCCCATTGCCCCATTGCCCCCATTGCCCCCCATTGCCCCATTGCCCCCATTGCCCCATTGCCCCCATTGCCCCCATTGCCCCCCATTGCCCCATTGCCCCCCATTGCCCCCCATTGCCCCCCATTGCCCCATTGCCCCCATTGCCCTTCATTGCCCCCCATTCCCCCCATTGCCCCAATGCCCCCCCATTGCCCCATTGCTCCCCATTGCCCCAATGCCCCCCCATTGCCCCCCATTGCCCCAATGCCCCCCCATTGCCCCCCATTGCCCCCATTGCCCCCCATTGCCCCATTGCCCCCCATTCCCCCCATTGCCCCCCATTGCCCCATTGCCCCCATTGCCCCATTGCCCCCCATTGCCCCCATTGCCCCCATTGCCCCATTGCCCCCCATTGCCCCCATTGCCCCCATTGCCCCCATTGCCCCATTACCCCCATTGCCCCCATTGCCCCATTGCCCCCATTGTCCCCATTACCCCCATTGCCCCCCATTCCCCCCATTGCCCCAATGCCCCCCCATTGCCCCATTGCTCCCCATTGCCCCAATGCCCCCCCATTGCCCCCCATTGCCCCAATGCCCCCCCATTGCCTCCCATTGCCCCCCATTGCCCCCCATTGCCCATTGCCCCATTGCCCCATTGCCCCCCATTCCCCCCATTGCCCCCCATTGCCCCCCATTGCCCCCATTGCCCCAATGCCCCCCCATTGCCCCCCATTGCCCCCCATTGCCCCCATTGCCCCATTGCCCCAATGCCCCCCCATTGCCCCATTGCCCCAATGCCCCCCCATTGCCCCATTGCCCCAATGCCCCCCCATTGCCCCCGTTCCCGCACTCCGGAATAGCCGAAGATGTCCTCGAAGAAGCGGAACCGAGCGACGCGGCCGCGGGGCCCCCCCGGCTCCTCCCCCCCCCCCGGCGCCTCCGGCTTCTTCTTGGAGGGTTTGGGCTTCTTCTCCCGGAAGTTGATGCTGTGGGGAACCTGGAATGGGAACGGGAACGGGATGGGAACAGGAATGGTGGGGATGGGGTGGGAATGATGGGGATGGGAATGATGGGAATGGGGATGGGATGGGGATGGGATGGGGATGGGATGGGTAAGGGATGGGGATGGGATGGGGATGGGATGGGGATGGGATGGGTAAGGGATGGGGATGGGATGGGGATGGGATGGGGATGGGATGGGGATGGGGATGGGGATGGGTAAGGGATGGGGATGGGATGGGGATGGGGATGGGATGGGTAAGGGATGGGGATGGGATGGGGATGGGGATGGGGATGGGGATGGGATGGGGATGGGATGGGGATGGGGATGGGATGGGAATGGAGATGGGGATGGGGATGGGATGGGGATGGGTAAGGGATGGGGATGGGGATGGGGATGGGATGGGGATGGGATGGGGATGGGATGGGGATGGGATGGGGATGGGGATGGGATGGGGATGGGTAAGGGATGGGGATGGGGATGGGGATGGGATGGGGATGGGATGGGGATGGGGATGGGATGGGGATGGGATGGGGATGGGGATGGGGATGGGGATGGGATGGGTAAGGGATGGGGATGGGGATGGGTAAGGGATGGGGATGGGATGGGGATGGGGATGGGATGGGGATGGGATGGGGATGGGGATGGGGATGGGGATGGGATGGGGATGGGATGGGTAAGGGATGGGGATGGGATGGGGATGGGATGGGTAAGGGATGGGGATGGGATGGGGATGGGATGGGGATGGGGATGGGATGGGTAAGGGATGGGGATGGGATGGGGATGGGATGGGGATGGGGATGGGGATGGGATGGGGATGGGATGGGGATGGGATGGGGATGGGATGGGGATGGGATGGGGATGGGGATGGGATGGGGATGGAGATGGGGATGGAGATGGGGATGGGGATGGGATGGGGATGGGTAAGGGATGGGGATGGGGATGGGGATGGGGATGGGGATGGGATGGGGATGGGGATGGGTAAGGGATGGGGATGGGGATGGGGATGGGATGGGGATGGGATGGGGATGGGATGGGGATGGGGATGGGGATGGGGATGGGATGGGGATGGGATGGGTAAGGGATGGGGATGGGATGGGGATGGGATGGGTAAGGGATGGGGATGGGATGGGGATGGGATGGGGATGGGATGGGGATGGGGATGGGATGGGTAAGGGATGGGGATGGGATGGGGATGGGATGGGGATGGGGATGGGGATGGGATGGGGATGGGATGGGGATGGGATGGGGATGGGATGGGGATGGGATGGGGATGGGATGGGGATGGGGATGGGATGGGGATGGAGATGGGGATGGGGATGGGATGGGGATGGGTAAGGGATGGGGATGGGGATGGGGATGGGATGGGGATGGGGATGGGTAAGGGATGGGGATGGGGATGGGGATGGGATGGGGATGGGATGGGGATGGGATGGGGATGGGATGGGGATGGGGATGGGGATGGGGATGGGATGGGGATGGGATGGGTAAGGGATGGGGATGGGATGGGGATGGGATGGGTAAGGGATGGGGATGGGATGGGGATGGGATGGGGATGGGATGGGGATGGGATGGGGATGGGGATGGGATGGGTAAGGGATGGGGATGGGATGGGGATGGGATGGGGATGGGGATGGGGATGGGATGGGGATGGGATGGGGATGGGATGGGGATGGGATGGGGATGGGATGGGGATGGGGATGGGATGGGGATGGAGATGGGGATGGGGATGGGATAGGGATGGGATGGGGATGGGATGGGGATGGGGATGGGGATGGGATGGGGATGGGGATGGGGATGGGATGGGGATGGGGATGGGGATGGGATGGGGATGGGGATGGGATGGGGATGGGATGGGGATGGGATGGGGATGGGGATGGGATGGGGATGGAGATGGGGATGGAGATGGGGATGGGGATGGGATGGGGATGGGATGGGGATGGGGATGGGGATGGGATGGGGATGGGGATGGGATGGGGATGGGATGGGTAAGGGATGGGGATGGGATGGGGATGGGATGGGGATGGGATGGGGATGGGATGGGATGGGATGGGGATGGGGATGGGGATGGGATGGGGATGGGATGGGGATGGGATGGGGATGGGGATGGGATGGGGATGGGGATGGGATGGGGATGGGGATGGGATGGGGATGGGATGGGTAAGGGATGGGGATGGGAATGTTGGGAATGGGAACGGGAATGATGGGGATGGGAATGATGGAAATCGGAACGGGAATGATGGGATGGGAATGGGATGGGGAGAGGAATATGAATGGGAATGGCAAGAATAGGGAGAATGGGGATGGGAAAAAGGATGGGAATGGGGGAACAGCGAGAGCAGCAACAGGAATGGGAATGGGGGAATGGGAATGGGGCAATGGGAATGGGGGCAATGGGAATGGGGCAATGGGAATGGGGGCAATGGGAATGGGGCAATGGGAATGGGGCAATGGGAATGGGGGCAATGGGAATGGGGGAATGGGAATGGGGGCAATGGGAATGGGGCAATGGGAATGGGGCAATGGGAATGGGGGAATGGGAATGGGGGCAATGGGAATGGGGCAATGGGAATGGGGGCAATGGGAATGGGGCAATGGGAATGGGGGCAATGGGAATGGGGGCAATGGGAATGGGGGCAATGGGAATGGGGCAATGGGAATGGGGGCAATGGGAATGGGGGCAATGGGAAGGTGGGCAATGGGAATGGGGCAATGGGAATGGGGGCAATGGGAATGGGGGAATGGGAATGGGGCAATGGGAATGGGGGCAATGGGAATGGGGCAATGGGAATGGGGGCGATGGGAATGGGGGCGATGGGAATGGGGGCGATGGGAATGGGGGCGATGGGAAGGTGGGCAGGTGCCAGCGGCATTCCCAGCGCCATTCCCGGTTTTCCCTCGCTCACCTTCTTGAAGCGGACCTTGAGGTTGCTCTGCCCCAGCTGGGAATCGTGGCTGAAGGCCTCATAGAGGAGCAGCTCCTGGTCCACGTGCGCCTGGCAATGGGAATGGGAGCCGGGAATGGGAGCCGGGAATGGCGATCCCAACACTATCCCATCACTATACCATTGCTATCCCATCGCTCTCCCATGGCTATCCCATTGCTATCCCAACGCTATCCCATCACTACCCCATGGCTATCCCATCGCTCTCCCATTGCCATCCCATGGCGATCCCATTGCTATCCCATGGCTATCCCATTGCTATCCCAACGCTATCCCATCACTATGCCATGGCTATCCCATCGCTCTCCCATTGCCATCCCATGGCGATCCCATCGCTATCCCATCGCTATCCCATCACTATCCCATCGCTCTCCCATTGCCATCCCATGGCTATCCCATCGCTCTCCCATTGCCATCCCATGGCTATCCCATCGCTCTCCCATTGCCATCCCATGGCGATCCCATCGCTATCCCATCACTATCCCATGGCTATCCCATTGCTATCCCATGGCTATCCCATCACTATCCCATCATTATCCCATTGTTATCCCATCACCATCCCATTGTTATCCCATCGTTAACCCATCGCTATCCCATCGCCATCCCATGGCTATCCCATTCCTATCCCATGGCTACCCCATTGCCATCCCATCCTTATCCCATTGTTATCGCATCACTATCCCATTGCCATCCCATCCTTATCCCATCGTACCTCATCGCTATCCCATGGCTATCCCATCGTTATCCCATTCTTATCCTATTGCTAATCTATTATCTCCCTGTTATCCCATTGTTATCCCATTATCCCCCATTATCCCATTCTTATCCCGTTGTTATTCCATCATCTTCCATTATCCCATTGTCATCATAGTGTCATCCCATTGTTATCCCATCATTATCCCATCGATATCTAAGTGTTATCCCATCGCTATCCCAGCGCCATCCCATCCCTATCGTACCGTTATCCCATCATTTATACTATTGCTATCCTATTATCTCCCTGTTATCCCATTGTTACCCCATTGTTATCCCATTATTCCATTATCCCATTCTTATCCTGTTGTTATGCCATTATCCCCAATTATCCCATTGTTATCCCATTGCTATCCCGTTGTTATCCCATTGCCATCCCATCAGTATCCCATTGTTATGTAATTGTTACCCCACTGCTATCCCATCATTACTCCATTGTTAACCCATTATTATCCCATCGCTATCCAATTGTTACCCCACTGTTATCCCATCACCATCCCATCGTTATCCCATTGCAAACCCATCGCTATCCCGTTGTTATCCCATTGCCATCCCATCGTTATCCCATCATTATCCCATGGCTATCCCCCTGTTATCCAATCATTATCCGATCGCTATCCCACTGCCATCCCATCATTCTCCCATAGTTCTCCCATCCTTATCCCATAGTTATCCCATCGTTATCCCATCATTATCCTGTTGTTATCCTGTTGTTATCCCGTTGTTATCCCATCGCTATCCCGTCATTATCCTATCGTTCTCCCGTTGTTATCCCATCATTATCCTGTTGCTATCCTGCCGTTATCCCACCGCTATCCCGTCACTATCCCATTGTTATCCCACCACTATCCCGTCGCTATCCCATTGTTATCCCGTCGCTATCCCATTGTTATCCCACCGCTATCCCATTGTTATCCCGCTGCTATCCCATTGTTATCCCATCGCTATCCCATTGTTATCCCACCGCTATCCCGTTGTTATCCCATTGCTATCCCTCCATTATCCCACTGCTATCCCATTGTTATCCCGTCGCTATCCCATTGTTATCCCACCGCTATCCCATTGTTATCCCGTCGCTATCCCATTGTTATCCCACCGCTATCCCATTGTTATCCCGCTGCTATCCCATTGTTATCCCATCGCTATCCCATTGTTATCCCACTGCTATCCCATTGTTATCCCACCGCTATCCCATTGTTATCCCGTCGCTATCCCATTGTTATCCCATTGTTATCCCATTGCTATCCCGCCATTATCCCACCGCTATCCCATTGTTATCCCACCGCTATCCCATTGTTATCCCACCGCTATCCCATTGTTATCCCATTGTTATCCCACCGCTATCCCATTGTTATCCCACCGCTATCCCATTGTTATCCCACCGCTATCCCATTGTTATCCCATTGTTATCCCACCGCTATCCCATTGTTATCCCACCGCTATCCCACTGTTATCCCATTCTTATCCCACCGCTATCCCATTGTTATCCCACCGCTATCCCATTGTTATCCCACCGCTATCCCATTGTTATCCCACCGCTATCCCATTGTTATCCCATTGTTATCCCATTGTTATCCCGCCGCTCTCCCGTCGCTATCCCGTTGTTCTCCCATGCTCCTCACCAGCAGGTAGGGCCGCCCGCGCCGGTGCCCCAGCCCCACCAGCAGCACCTCCTTGACCAGGGGCAGCTCCCCCTGGCGCCCCGGCTCCTCCTTCCTCGCCTCGGCTCCCGATCCCGACGTTCCCGGCGCCGACCCCGACGTTCCCGGTGCCGATCCCGACGTTCCCGGCGCCGATCCCGACGTTCCCGGCGCTGATCCCGGTGCCGGCACCGGCTGCCCGAAGGAGCTGTCCACCAGCACCCGCTGCCCCATCGGGAAGTTCTTCACCAGGAACACCAGGCGCCACTCCGGGAGCTGGTAGATCTATGGGGGGGGGCAGAGTGGGATCCCAGCCCAAGGGATCCATTCCGGTGGATCCCATCCTGGCGGATCCGTCCTGGTGGATCGCACCCCACTGGATCCATTACTGAGGATCCCATCCCAGTAGATCCCATCCTGTCAGAGCCATCCCTGCGGATCCCATCCCAGTGGATCCCATCCCAGTGGATCCCATCCCAGCGGATCCCATCCCAGCGGATCCCAACTCAGCACATCCATTCCTGCGGATCCATCCCGGTGGATTCTATCCTGGTGGATCCACCCCTGCACATCCCATCCCAGGAGATCCCATCCCAGTGGATCCATCCTGGCAGATCCCATCCCAAGGGATCCATTCCGGTTGATCCCATCCCTCCAGATACATCCCGGTAGATCCATCCCTGCAGATCCCATCCTGTCAGATCCATCCCTGCAAATGCATCCCAAGGGATCCCATCCCAGTGGATCTCATCCCAGTGGATTCCATCCCTGCAGATCCCATCCCTACAGATCTATCCCAGTGGATCCCATCCCTGTGGATCCCATCCCTACAGGTCCCATCCTGGCGGATCCATTCCTGTGGATCCCATCCCGGTGGATCCCATCCGAGCGGATCCCATCCCTGTGGATCCCATCCCTACAGGTCCCATCCTGGCAGATCCATCCCGGTGGATCCCATCCCAGTGGATCCATCCCTGTGGATCCAATCCCAGCGGATCCCATCTCTGCGGACCCCATCCCAGCGGATCCCATCCCTACAGGTCCCATCCTGGCGGATCCATTCCTGTGGATCCCATCCCAGTGGATCCCATCCCTGCAGATCCCATCCCTGCGGATCCCATCCCTGCGGATCCCATCCCTACAGATCCCAGCGGATCCCATCCCTGCGGATCCCATCCCTGCGGATCCCATCCCAGCGGATCCCATCCCTACAGATCCCAGCGGATCCCATCCCTGTGGATCCCATCCCTACAGGTCCCATCCCGGCGGATCCATTCCTGTGGATCCCATCCCAGTGGATCCCATCCCAGTGGATCCCATCCCTGCGGATCCCATCCCAGCGGATCCCATCCCAGCGGATCCCATCCCTGCGGATCCCATCCCTGCAGATCCCATCCCTGCAGATCCCATCCCAGCGGATCCCATCCCTGCGGATCCCATCCCTGCAGATCCCATCCCAGCGGATCCCATCCCAGCGGATCCCATCCCTGCAGATCCCATCCCAGCGGATCCCATCCCAGCGGATCCCATCCCAGCGGATCCCATCCCTGCAGATCCCATCTCTGCGGATCCCATCCCTGCAGATCCCATCCCTGCAGATCCCATCCCTGCAGATCCCATCCCTGCGGATCCCATCCCAGCGGATCCCATCCCTGCGGATCCCATCCCTGCAGATCCCATCCCAGTGGATCCCATCCCAGCGGATCCCATCCCTGCGGATCCCATCCCTGCAGATCCCATCTCTGCGGATCCCATCCCAGCGGATCCCATCCCTGCGGATCCCATCCCTGTTGACGCCGTCGCAGGGCCCCCCCGCCCCGCGCTCACCTCCATGGTGCCGCTCTCCCGCACCAGCAGGCACCAGTGCGAGGGCTCCGGGCGCTGCGGCTCCCGCTCCCGCTCCCGCTCGGCTCCGGGGCAGCTCCCCCGGCGCGGCTCCTCCCGGCCCGGGCTCAGGAGGGCGCCCGAGTCCCCGTAGAGCAGCTCCTCCTCATCATCCACCGAGGGGCTGCGGGGCGGCGCGGGGCGGGCTCACGGGCACCGCAAGAGCGGCCCGGGAGCGGGGGAAACGGCACCATGGGGTCACAGATAGGATCATGGGATGGGAGCATGGGATCACAGATAGGATCATGGGAATGGGAGCATGGGGTCACAGATAGGATCATGGGAATGGGAGCATGGGGTCACAGATAGGATCATGGGAATGGGAGCATGGGATCACAGATAGGATCATGGGATGGGAGCATGGGGTCACAGATAGGATCATGTGATGGGAGCACGGGGTCACAGATAGGATCATGGGATGGGAGCATGGGGTCACAGATAGGATCATGGGAATGGGAGCACGGGATCACAGATAGGATCATGGGATGGGAGCATGGGATCACAGATAGGATCATGGGATGGGAGCATGGGATCACAGATAGGATCATGGGATGGGAGCACGGGATCACAGATAGGATCATGGGATGGGAGCATGGGGTCACAGATAGGATCATGGGATGGGAGCACGGGATCACAGATAGGATCATGGGATGGGAGCATGGGATCACAGATAGGATCATGGGATGGGAGCATGGGGTCACAGATAGGATCATGGGAATGGGAGCACGGGATCACAGATAGGATCATGGGATGGGAGCACGGGGTCACAGATAGGATCATGGGATGGGAGCATGGGATCACAGATAGGATCATGGGATGGGAGCATGGGATCACAGATAGGATCATGGGATGGGAGCACGGGATCACAGATAGGATCATGGGATGGGAGCATGGGGTCACAGATAGGATCATGGGATTGGGATCATGGGAATGGGATCATGGGAATGGGAGCATGGGGTCACAGATAGGATCATGGGATTGGGATCATGGGAATGGGATCATGGGAATGGGAGCATGGGGTCACAGATAGGATCATGGGATTGGGATCATGGGAATGGGATCATGGGAATGGGAGCATGGGGTCACAGATAGGATCATGGGATTGGGATCATGGATGGGATCATGGGATCACAGATAGGATCATGGGATGGGAGCATGGGATCACAGATAGGATCATGGGATGGGAGCACGGGATCACAGATAGGATCATGGGATGGGAGCATGGGATCACAGATAGGATCATGGGATGGGAGCATGGGATCACAGATAGGATCATGGGATGGGAGCATGGGATCACAGATAGGATCATGGGATGGGAGCACGGGATCACAGATAGGATCATGGGATGGGAGCATGGGGTCACAGATAGGATCATGGGAATGGGAGCATGGGATCACAGATAGGATCATGGGATGGGAGCACGGGATCACAGATAGGATCATGGGATGGGAGCATGGGGTCACAGATAGGATCATGGGATGGGAGCACGGGATCACAGGTAGGATCATGGGATGGGAGCACGGGATCACAGATAGGATCATGGGATGGGAGCACGGGGTCACAGATAGGATCATGGGAATGGGAGCATGGATGGGATCATGGGATCACAGGTAGGATCATGGGATGGGAGCATGGGATCACAGATAGGATCATGGGATGGGAGCATGGGATCACAGATAGGATCATGGGATGGGA
Organism: Psittacula echo; assembly: GCF_963264785.1. Classification (NCBI taxonomy): domain Eukaryota; kingdom Metazoa; phylum Chordata; class Aves; order Psittaciformes; family Psittacidae; genus Psittacula; species Psittacula echo. The sequence goes on along the minus strand of NC_137737.1, from coordinate 161,010,455 downwards.
GCACGGGATCACAGGTAGGATCATGGGATGGGAGCATGGGGTCACAGATAGGATCATGGGAATGGGAGCATGGATGGGATCATGGGATCACAGGTAGGATCATGGGATGGGAGCATGGGATCACAGATAGGATCATGGGATGGGAGCATGGATGGGATCATGGGATCACAGGTAGGATCATGGGATGGGAGCACGGGATCACAGATAGGATCATGGGATGGGAGCATGGGGTCACAGATAGGATCATGGGATGGGAGCATGGGGTCACAGATAGGATCATGGGATGGGAGCACGGGGTCACAGATAGGATCATGGGATGGGAGCATGGGATCACAGATAGGATCATGGGATGGGAGCACGGGGTCACAGATAGGATCATGGGATGGGAGCATGGGGTCACAGATAGGATCATGGGATGGGAGCACGGGGTCACAGATAGGATCATGGGATGGGAGCATGGGATCACAGATAGGATCATGGGATGGGAGCACGGGATCACAGATAGGATCATGGGATGGGAGCATGGGATCACAGATAGGATCATGGGATGGGAGCATGGGATCACAGATAGGATCATGGGATGGGAGCATGGGATCACAGATAGGATCATGGGATGGGAGCACGGGATCACAGATAGGATCATGGGATGGGAGCACGGGATCACAGATAGGATCATGGGATGGGAGCACGGGATCACAGATAGGATCATGGGATGGGAGCATGGGATCACAGATAGGATCATGGGATGGGATCATGGGATCACAGGTAGGATCATGGGATGGGATCACGGGGTCACAGATAGGATCATGGGATGGGAGCATGGGATCACAGATAGGATCATGGGATGGGAGCACGGGATCACAGATAGGATCATGGGATGGGAGCACGGGATCACAGATAGGATCATGGGATGGGAGCATGGGATCACAGATAGGATCATGGGATGGGAGCATGGGGTCACAGATAGGATCATGGGATGGGAGCATGGGATCACAGATAGGATCATGGGATGGGAGCATGGGATCACAGATAGGATCATGGGATGGGATCATGGGATCACAGATAGGATCATGGGATGGGAGCACGGGATCACAGATAGGATCATGGGATGGGAGCACGGGATCACAGATAGGATCATGGGATGGGAGCACGGGATCACAGATAGGATCATGGGATGGGAGCATGGGATCACAGATAGGATCATGGGAATGGGAGCACGGGATCACAGATAGGATCATGGGATGGGAGCATGGGATCACAGATAGGATCATGGGATGGGAGCACAGGGTAATGGGAGCATGGGAATGGGAGCATGGGATCACAGATAGGATCATGGGATGGGAGCATAGGGTAATGGGAGCATGGGAATGGGAGCATGGGATCATAGGATCATGGGATTGGGATCATGGATGGGATCATGGGATCACAGGTAGGATCATGTGATGGGATCATGGGATAATGGGATCATGGGAATGGGATCATGAAAGCATGGGAATGGGGTAATGGGATCATGGGATGGGATCATGGAGGGGTACTGGATCATGGGCATGTGAATGGGACCACGGGATCATGGGATGGGATCACGGGAATGGGCTCATGGATGGGATCATGGGAATGGGATCACGGGACCACGGCTGGGGGATGGGGTCCCGGCCATGGATCTCCCCGCGCTCACCCCAGCTCCTGCAGGAAGGTCTCGGCCTCGGCCTGGCCCCGGCCCGGAGGCTCCTGGCGGGCGCTGGCGGCGCCGCGGCTCTCGGTGGTGAACATCCCGCTGGCATCGCGGTACAGGCACAGCGCCAGCACCTTCCAGTGCTGCCGGGGGCACCGCGCTCAGCACCCCACGGACAGCAGGGGGCATCACCGCCCCATAGAGAGCGTGGCGGCATCACCGCCCCATAGAGAGCGTGGGGGCATCACCGCCCCATAGAGAGCATGGGGCAATGGGGGCATCACCGCCCCATAGAGAGCGTGGGGGCATCACCGCCCCATAGAGAGCGTGGGGGCATCACCGCCCCATAGAGAGCATGGGGCAATGGGGGCATCACCGCCCCATAGAGAGCGTGGGGGCATCACCGCCCCATAGAGAGCGTGGGGGCATCACCGCCCCATAGAGAGCGTGGGGGCATCACCGCCCCATAGAGAGCGTGGGGGCATCACCGCCCCATAGAGAGCGTGGCGGCATCACCGCCCCATAGAGAGCGTGGGGGCATCACCGCCCCATAGAGAGCGTGGCGGCATCACCGCCCCATAGAGAGCGTGGGGGCATCACCGCCCCATAGAGAGCATGGGGGCATCACCGCCCCATAGAGAGCGTGGGGGCATCACCGCCCCATAGAGAGCATGGGGGCATCACCGCCCCATAGAGAGCGTGGGGGCATCACCGCCCCATAGAGAGCATGGGGCAAGGGGGGCAGCCCCAACCCATAGGGACCATGGGACCCACATTGTGCCCTTCCCACCCCATAGGGACCATGGCTCCCACCTCAGGTCCTCCCCACCCCATAGCTCCCATGGGACCCCCCCCCGGCCCCATAGCCCGCTCCATAGCCTGCCCCATATACCCCATAGCTTGCCCCATAGCCTGCCCTATATGCCCCCCTATAGCCCACCCCATAGACTGCCCCATAGCCCCACCATAGCCTGCACCTATACCCCATAGCCCACCCCATAGCCCGCCCCATAGCCTGCCCCATATACCCCATAGCCTGCCCTATATGCCCCATAGCCTGCCCCACAGCCCCCCTATAGCCTGCCCCATAGACCCCATAGCCCACCCCATAGCCTGCCCCATAGCCCCCCTATAGCCAGCTCCATATGCCCCATAGCCTGCCCCATAGCCCCTCTATAGCCTGCCCCATACCCTACCACATATACCCCATAGCCCCCCTATAGCCCTCCCCATAGTCCCCCCCATATACCCCATAGCCCCCCTATAGCCCTCCCCATATACCCCATAGCCCACCCCATAGCCTGCCCCATAGCCCCTCTATAGCCTGCCCCATAGCCCCCCTATAGCCCTCCCCATAGCCCCCCCATATACCCCATAACCCACCCCATAGCCTGCCCCATAGCCCCCTTATAGCCCTCCCCATAGCCCCCCCATATACCCCATAACCCACCCCATAGCCTGCCCCATAGCCTGCCCCATAGCCCCCCCATAGCCTGCCCCATAGCCCCTCTATAGCCTGCCCCATAGCCCCCCTATAGCCCTCCCTATAGCCCTCCCCATATACCCCATAGCCCACCCCATAGCCTGCCCCATAGCCCCTCTATAGCCTGCCCCATAGCCCCCCTATAGCCCTCCCCATATACCCCATAACCCACCCCATAGACTGCCCCATAGCCTGCCCCATAGCCCCCCCATAGCCTGCCCCATAGCCCCTCTATAGCCTGCCCTATAGCCCTCCCCATATACCCCATAACCCACCCCATAGCCTGCCCCATAGCCCCCCCATAGCCTGCCCCATAGCCCCTCTATAGCCTGCCCCATAGCCACCCCCATATACCCCATAACCCACCCCATAGCCTGCCCCATAGCCCCCCCATAGCCTGCCCTATAGCCCTCCCCATATACCCCATAACCCACCCCATAGCCTGCCCCATAGCCCCCCCATAGCCCCCCCCATAGCCCCACCTGATGCAGCTGAGGCCGGAGCAGCCCGAGGCGATGCGTGCGCCCGCCGTAGGTGTCGCTCTTGAGCACGAAGGCGGCGACCTGGCCCTCGGCGCTCAGCAGCACCACGTAGGGGTCCCCCACGGCGCAGTGCACGATGGGAGAGCCCAGGTCCACGGGGATGAAGTGCAGCTGGGACACTACCATTGCCAAAAGGGGGGGGGGGGGCATGGGGGGGGGGTGAGCGCGGAGCGCTCTGCGCTCCGCGCTCACCCCCCCCCCCCATGCCCCCCCCCCCCCATTAGCACCCATGGGTGCTGAGCACCCAACCCCATCCTCACCCCCCTCGAGCAGGCGGATGCCGAGCGGCGACACCTGCACGATGTAGCGGTTCCCCCCCAAGTTGCCGGCGAAGATGGTAGGGCCCTGCGTGGCGAAGCCGCTCGTGTCCAGCTCCATGATCTCCTGGCCCGTCTGAAGGACCTGGAAGGAACCAATGGGGGGCTATGGGGGGGGGACACACAACGGGGGGACCCATGGGGGCTATGGGGGGGACGGGACCTGGAAGGAACCAATGGGGGGCTATGGGGGGGGACACACAAGGGGGGACCCATGGGGGCTATGGGGAGCAGGGGACCTGGAAGGAACCAATGGGGCCAATGGGGGGGGAACCTGGAAGGAACCAATGGGGGGCTATGGGGGGGGGACACACAACGGGGGACCCATGGGGGCTATGGGGGGGAGGACCTGGAAGGAACCAATGGGGCCAATGCGGGGGGGACCTGGAAGGAACCAATGGGGGCTATGGGGGGGGGACACACAAGGGGGGACCCATGGGGGCTATGGGGGGGACGGGACCTGGAAGGAACCAATGGGGGGTATGGGGTGGGGGGGACTCAAGGCCGAACCCATGGGGACTATGGGGGGGGAAGACCTGGAAGGAACCAATGGGGGCTATGGGGGGGGGGACCTGACGTGGGACCCATGGGGGGCATGGGGTGGGGGGGACCTGGAAGGAACCAATGGGGGGTATGGGGGACACACACACACAAGGGGGGACCCATAGGGGTTTTGGGGTGGGGGGGACCTGGAAGGAACCAATGGGGGCAGTGGGGGGGGGGACACAAGGAGGGACCCATGGGGGCTATGGGGGGAATGGGACCTGGAAGGAACCAATGGGGGATATGGGGGGGGGACACACAAGGGGGGAACCATGGGGGCTATGGGGGGGGGGGCACCTGGAAGGAACCAATGGGGGCTATGGGGAGGGGGGGGCGACTCCATGGGGGCTATGGCGGGGGGGGGTCTTGGAAGGAACCAACAGAGGCTATGGGGGGGGCAACACGAGGTGGGGCCCATGGGGGCTGTGGGGCAGGGATGCCCCCATGGGCTCCCTATGGGGGTCCCCCCTCACCATGGTGGAATCCTCCCTGCTGAGGATGAGGAACCCGTGGCGCTTCCCCGCGTCCTCGTCGGTGCCTTCGGCGGCCGCCGGCTCCTTCTCGGCCTCGTCCCCACCGGTGGCAGCGGCGGCAGCGGCGTCCTCTGCCTGCAGAACGGCAGCGACGGCGTCACCGCGACAGCGACAGCGGCAACAACAACACCATGAGCACCATGAGCAGCACCAGCACCACCAACGCCAACACCAACACCAACAGCGCCAACACCAACACCAACAGCGCCAACACCAACAGCGCCAACACCAACACCAACAGCGCCAACGCCAACACCAACAGCGCCAACACCAACAGCACCAACACCAACAGTGCCAACACCAACAGCGCCAACACCAACACCAACAGCGCCAACAACAACACCAACAGCGCCAACACCAACACCAACAGCGCCAACACCAACACCAACAGCGCCAACACCAACACCAACAGCACCAACACCAACACCAACAGCGCCAACACCAACAGCACCAACACCAACAGCGCCAACGCCAACACCAACAGCGCCAACACCAACACCAACAGCACCAACACCAACAGCGCCAACGCCAACACCAACAGCGCCAACACCAACAGCGCCAACGCCAACACCAACAGCGCCAACACCAACAGCGCCAACACCAACACCAACAGCGCCAACACCAACACCAACAGCACCAACACCAACAGCACCAACACCAACAGTGCCAACACCAACAGCGCCAACACCAACACCAACAGCGCCAACACCAACAGCACCAACACCAACAGTGCCAACACCAACAGCACCAACACCAACAGCGCCAACACCAACAGCGCCAACACCAACACCAACAGCGCCAACACCAACAGCACCAACACCAACAGTGCCAACACCAACAGCACCAACACCAACAGCGCCAACACCAACAGCGCCAACACCAACACCAACAGCGCCAACACCAACACCAACAGCGCCAACACCAACACCAACAGCACCAACACCAACAGTGCCAACACCAACAGCGCCAACACCAACAGCACCAACACCAACACCAACAGCGCCAACACCAACACCAACAGCACCAACACCAACACCAACAGCGCCAACACCAACAGCGCCAACACCAACACCAACAGCACCAACACCAACAGCACCAACACCAACACCAACAGCGCCAACACCAACAGCGCCAACACCAACACCAACAGCGCCAACACCAACAGCACCAACACCAACACCAACAGCGCCAACACCAACACCAACAGCGCCAACACCAACAGCGCCAACACCAACACCAACAGCACCAACACCAACACCAACAGCGCCAACACCAACAGCGCCAACACCAACAGCACCAACACCAACACCAACAGCACCAACACCAACACCAACAGCGCCAACACCAACAGCGCCAACACCAACAGCACCAACACCAACAGTGCCAACACCAACAGCGCCAACACCAACACCAACAGCGCCAACACCAACAGCACCAACACCAACAGTGCCAACACCAACAGCGCCAACACCAACAGCACCAACACCAACAGTGCCAACACCAACAGCACCAACACCAACAGCGCCAACACCAACAGCGCCAACACCAACACCAACAGCGCCAACACCAACAGCACCAACACCAACAGTGCCAACACCAACAGCGCCAACACCAACACCAACAGCGCCAACACCAACAGCGCCAACACCAACACCAACAGCACCAACACCAACACCAACAGCGCCAACACCAACAGCGCCAACGCCAACACCAACAGCACCAACACCAACAGCGCCAACACCAACAGCGCCAACACCAACAGCGCCAACACCAACACCAACAGCGCCAACACCAACAGCGCCAACACCAACACCAACAGCGCCAACACCAACACCAACAGCGCCAACACCAACAGCGCCAACACCAACAGCACCAACACCAACAGCGCCAACACCAACAGCACCAACACCAACACCAACAGCGCCAACACCAACACCAACAGCGCCAACACCAACAGCGCCAACACCAACACCAACAGCACCAACACCAAAAGCGCCAACACCAACACCAACAGCGCCAACGCCAACACCAACAGCGCCAACACCAACAGCGCCAACACCAACACCAACAGCGCCAACGCCAACACCAACAGCGCCAACACCAACAGCACCAACACCAACAGCACCAACACCAACAGCGCCAACACCAACAGCGCCAACACCAACAGCGCCAACACCAACAGCGCCAACACCAACACCAACAGCGCCAACACCAACAGCGCCAACACCAACAGCACCAACACCAACAGCGCCAACACCAACAGAACCAACACCAACAGCAACAGCGCCAACACCAACAGCGCCAACACAAACAGCGCCAACACCAACACCAACAGCGCCAACACCAACAGCGCCAACACCAACAGCGCCAACACCAACAGCGCCAACACCAACAGCGCCAACACCAACACCAACAGCGCCAACACCAACAGCGCCAACACCAACACCAACAGCGCCAACGCCAACACCAACAGCGCCAACACCAACAGCACCAACACCAACAGCGCCAACACCAACACCAACAGCGCCAACGCCAACACCAACAGCACCAACACCAACAGCACCAACACCAACAGCGCCAACACCAACACCAACAGCGCCAACACCAACAGCGCCAACACCAACACCAACAGCGCCAACACCAACAGCACCAACACCAACAGCAACAGCGCCAACACCAACACCAACAGCGCCAACACCAACACCAACAGCGCCAACACCAACAGCACCAACAGCAACAGCGCCAACACCAACACCAACAGCGCCAACACCAACAGCGCCAACACCAACACCAACAGCGCCAACGCCAACACCAACAGCGCCAACACCAACAGCACCAACACCAACAGCAACAGCGCCAACACCAACACCAACAGCGCCAACAGCAACAGCAACAACACCAACAGCAACAGCGCCAACACCAACAGCAACAGCGCCAACACCAACACCAACAGCGCCAACACCAACAGCGCCAACACCAACAGCGCCAACACCAACAGCACCAACACCAACAGCGCCAACACCAACACTAACAGCGCCAACGCCAACACCAACAGCGCCAACGCCAACACCAACAGCGCCAACACCAACACCAACAGCGCCAACACCAACAGCACCAACACCAACAGCGCCAACACCAACACCAACAGCGCCAACGCCAACACCAACAGCGCCAACACCAACACCAACAGCGCCAACACCAACAGCGCCAACACCAACACCAACAGCGCCAACACCAACAGCGCCAACACCAACACCAACAGCGCCAACACCAACAGCACCAACACCAACACCAACAGCGCCAACGCCAACACCAACAGCGCCAACACCAACACCAACAGCACCAACGCCAACACCAACAGCGCCAACACCAACAGCACCAACACCAACAGCGCCAACACCAACACCAACAGCGCCAACACCAACAGCGCCAACACCAACACCAACAGCGCCAACACCAACAGCACCAACACCAACACCAACAGCGCCAACGCCAACACCAACAGCGCCAACACCAACACCAACAGCGCCAACACCAACAGCGCCAACACCAACACCAACAGCGCCAACACCAACACCAACAGCGCCAACACCAACAGCGCCAACACCAACACCAACAGCACCAACACCAACAGCGCCAACGCCAACACCAACAGCACCAACACCAACAGCGCCAACACCAACAGCGCCAACACCAACACCAACAGCACCAACACCAACAGCGCCAACACCAACACCAACAGCACCAACACCAACAGCGCCAACACCAACAGCACCAACACCAACACCAACAGCGCCAACACCAACAGCACCAACACCAACACCAACAGCGCCAACACCAACACCAACAGCGCCAACACCAACAGCGCCAACACCAACACCAACAGCACCAACACCAACAGCGCCAACACCAACACCAACAGCGCCAACGCCAACACCAACAGCGCCAACACCAACAGCGCCAACACCAACACCAACAGCGCCAACACCAACAGCACCAACACCAACAGCACCAACACCAACAGCACCAACACCAACAGCGCCAACACCAACAGCGCCAACACCAACAGCGCCAACACCAACAGCGCCAACACCAACACCAACAGCGCCAACACCAACAGCGCCAACACCAACAGAACCAACACCAACAGCAACAGCGCCAACACCAACAGCGCCAACACCAACAGCGCCAACACCAACACCAACAGCGCCAACACCAACAGCGCCAACACCAACAGCGCCAACACCAACAGCGCCAACACCAACAGCGCCAACACCAACACCAACAGCGCCAACACCAACAGCGCCAACACCAACACCAACAGCGCCAACGCCAACACCAACAGCGCCAACACCAACAGCACCAACACCAACAGCGCCAACACCAACACCAACAGCGCCAACGCCAACACCAACAGCACCAACACCAACAGCACCAACACCAACAGCGCCAACACCAACACCAACAGCGCCAACACCAACAGCGCCAACACCAACACCAACAGCGCCAACACCAACAGCACCAACACCAACAGCAACAGCGCCAACACCAACACCAACAGCGCCAACACCAACACCAACAGCGCCAACACCAACAGCACCAACAGCAACAGCGCCAACACCAACACCAACAGCGCCAACACCAACAGCGCCAACACCAACACCAACAGCGCCAACACCAACACCAACAGCGCCAACACCAACAGCACCAACACCAACAGCAACAGCGCCAACACCAACACCAACAGCGCCAACAGCAACAGCAACAACACCAACAGCAACAGCGCCAACACCAACAGCAACAGCGCCAACACCAACACCAACAGCGCCAACACCAACAGCGCCAACACCAACAGCGCCAACACCAACAGCACCAACACCAACAGCGCCAACACCAACACTAACAGCGCCAACGCCAACACCAACAGCGCCAACGCCAACACCAACAGCGCCAACACCAACACCAACAGCGCCAACACCAACAGCACCAACACCAACAGCGCCAACACCAACACCAACAGCGCCAACGCCAACACCAACAGCGCCAACACCAACACCAACAGCGCCAACACCAACAGCGCCAACACCAACAGCGCCAACACCAACACCAACAGCGCCAACACCAACAGCACCAACACCAACACCAACAGCGCCAACGCCAACACCAACAGCGCCAACACCAACACCAACAGCACCAACGCCAACACCAACAGCGCCAACACCAACAGCACCAACACCAACAGCGCCAACACCAACACCAACAGCGCCAACACCAACAGCGCCAACACCAACACCAACAGCGCCAACACCAACAGCACCAACACCAACACCAACAGCGCCAACGCCAACACCAACAGCGCCAACACCAACACCAACAGCGCCAACGCCAACACCAACAGCGCCAACACCAACAGCACCAACACCAACAGCGCCAACACCAACACCAACAGCGCCAACACCAACAGCGCCAACACCAACACCAACAGCACCAACACCAACAGCGCCAACACCAACAGCACCAACACCAACACCAACAGCGCCAACACCAACAGCACCAACACCAACACCAACAGCACCAACACCAACAGCGCCAACACCAACAGCACCAACACCAACACCAACAGCGCCAACACCAACAGCACCAACACCAACACCAACAGCGCCAACACCAACAGCGCCAACGCCAACACCAACAGCACCAACACCAACACCAACAGCGCCAACACCAACAGCACCAACACCAACACCAACAGCGCCAACACCAACAGCACCAACACCAACACCAACAGCGCCAACACCAACAGCGCCAACGCCAACACCAACAGCACCAACACCAACAGCGCCAACACCAACACCAACAGCGCCAACACCAACACCAACAGCGCCAACACCAACACCAACAGCACCAACACCAACACCAACAGCGCCAACACCAACACCAACAGCACCAACACCAACAGCGCCAACACCAACACCAACAGCGCCAACGCCAACACCAACAGCGCCAACACCAACAGCGCCAATGCCAACACCAACAGCGCCAACACCAACAGCACCAACACCAACAGCACCAACACCAACAGCGCCAACACCAACACCAACAGCGCCAACACCAACAGCGCCAACACCAACAGCGCCAACACCAACACCAACAGCGCCAACACCAACAGCACCAACACCAACAGCAACAGCGCCAACACCAACACCAACAGCGCCAACACCAACACCAACAGCGCCAACACCAACAGCGCCAACACCAACACCAACAGCGCCAACACCAACAGCACCAACACCAACAGCAACAGCGCCAACACCAACAGCACCAACACCAACAGCGCCAACACCAACAGCGCCAACACCAACACCAACAGCGCCAACACCAACAGCGCCAACACCAACACCAACAGCACCAACACCAACAGCGCCAACACCAACACCAACAGCGCCAACACCAACACCAACAGCGCCAACACCAACACCAACAGCACCAACACCAACACCAACAGCGCCAACACCAACACCAACAGCACCAACACCAACAGCGCCAACACCAACACCAACAGCGCCAACGCCAACACCAACAGCGCCAACACCAACAGCGCCAACGCCAACACCAACAGCGCCAACACCAACAGCACCAACACCAACAGCACCAACACCAACAGCGCCAACACCAACACCAACAGCGCCAACACCAACACCAACAGCGCCAACACCAACAGCACCAACACCAACAGCAACAGCGCCAACACCAACAGCGCCAACACCAACACCAACAGCGCCAACACCAACAGCGCCAACACCAACACCAACAGCGCCAACACCAACAGCACCAACACCAACAGCAACAGCGCCAACACCAACACCAACAGCGCCAACGCCAACACCAACAGCGCCAACACCAACAGCACCAACACCAACAGCGCCAACACCAACACCAACAGCGCCAACACCAACACCAACAGCGCCAACACCAACACCAACAGCACCAACACCAACACCAACAGCGCCAACACCAACACCAACAGCGCCAACACCAACACCAACAGCGCCAACACCAACACCAACAGCGCCAACACCAACAGCACCAACACCAACAGCGCCAACACCAACACCAACAGCGCCAACACCAACACCAACAGCGCCAACACCAACAGCGCCAACACCACCGTGACCACGCTGACCCCGTGACCACGCTGACCTCGTGACCACGCTGACCCCGTGCCCACACTGACCCCGTGACCACGTTGACCCCGTGACCACGCTGACCTCGTGACCACACTGACCCCGTGACCACACTGACCCCGTGACCACGCTGACCCCGTGACCACACTGACCCCGTGACCACGCTGACCCCGTGACCACGCTGACCCCGTGACCACGCTGACCCCGTGACCACGCTGACCCCGTGACCACGCTGACACCGTGACCACGCTGACCCCGTGACCACGCTGACCTCGTGACCACACTGACCCCGTGACCACACTGACCCCGTGACCACACTGACACCGTGACCACGCTGACCCCGTGACCACGCTGACCCCGTGACCACGCTGACACCGTGACCACGCTGACACCGTGACCACACTGACCCCGTGACCACGCTGACCTCGTGACCACACTGACCCCGTGACCACGCTGACCCCGTGACCACGCTGACCTCGTGACCACACTGACCCCGTGACCACACTGACCCCGTGACCACGCTGACCCCGTGACCACGCTGACCCCGTGACCACGCTGACCCCGTGACCACGCTGACCCCGTGACCATCCCCATGACCCCCGCCCACCTCCTCCTTCCTGGGCGGCGCCAGCACTGTCCACATGTCGTAGCAGCCGGGCAGCTCGAACGTGGTCACCACCTGCGGCCGGATGCTCTTCTGCAGGGCAAGGACAAGCCGGGGGGCAGCAATGGGGCAGGAATGGGGCAGGAGTGGGGCAGGCGTGGGGCAGGAATGGGGCAGGCGTGGGGCAGGGATGGGGCAGGAATGGGGCAGGCGTGGGGCAGAGATGGGGCAGGAATAGGGCAGGCGTGGGGCAGACGTGGGGCAGGAATGGGGCAGGCGTGGGGCAGGCGTGGGGCAGGAATGGGGCAGGAATGGGGCAGGCGTGGGGCAGGAGTGGGGCAGGGATGGGGCAGGAATGGGGCAGGAATGGGGCAGGAATGGGGCAGGAATGGGGCAGGAGTGGGGCAGGCGTGGGGCAGGCGTGGGGCAGGAATGGGGCAGGCGTGGGGCAGGAGTGGGGCAGGAATGGGGCAGGCGTGGGGCAGGAGTGGAGCAGGGATGGGGCAGGAATGGGGCAGGAGTGGGGCAGGAATGGGGCAGGCGTGGGGCAGGGATGGGGCAGGAATGGGGCAGGAGTGGGGCAGGAATGGGGCAGGCGTGGGGCAGGCGTGGGGCAGGAATGGGGCAGGAATGGGGCAGGCGTGGGGCAGGAGTGGGGCAGGAATGGGGCAGGCGTGGGGCAGGAATGGGGCAGGAATGGGGCAGGAATGGGGCAGGAATGGGGCAGGAATGGGGCAGGAATGGGGCAGGCGTGGGGCAGGGATGGGGCAGGAGTGGGGCAGGAATGGGGCAGGCGTGGGGCAGGGATGGGGCAGGCGTGGGGCAGGAGTGGGGCAGGAATGGGGCAGGCGTGGGGCAGGCGTGGGGCAGGAGTGGGGCAGGGATGGGGCAGGAATGGGGCAGGAGTGGGGCAGGAATGGGGCAGGCGTGGGGCAGGCGTGGGGCAGGGATGGGGCAGGCGTGGGGCAGGAGTGGGGCAGGAGTGGGGCAGGCGTGGGGCAGGAATGGGGCAGGAGTGGGGCAGGCGTGGGGCAGGAATGGGGCAGGGATGGGGCAGGCATGGGGCAGGAATGGGGCAGGGATGGGGCAGGGATGGGGCAGGGATGGGGCAGGGATGGGGCAGGCGCTGTCCCTGGGTGCATGCAGGTGCCCCCTGGCTCGCGGGAGCCGCCCTGGTTTCCCCCAGGCTTCGCTGTGGCGCCGGTACCTGACCTGCGCCCCACGGAGCTCAGCGGGGCAGGCCTTGGGCAGCGCGGGGGCAGCCAATGGGGATGGGGGCAGCCACGGGGCAGCCAATGGGGATGGGGGCAGCCAATGGGGATGGGGGCAGCCAAGGGGCAGCCAATGGGGATGGGGGCAGCCAAGGGGGATGGGGGCAGCCAATGGGGATGGGGGCAGCCACGGGGCAGCCAATGGGGATGGGGGCAGGCAATGGGGATGGGGGCAGCCAATGGGGATGGGGGCACCCAATGGGGATGGGGGCAGGCAATGGGGGCACCCAATGGGGATGGGGGCAGCCAATGGGGATGGGGGCACCCAATGGGGATGGGGGCACCCAATGGGGATGGGGGCAGGCAATGGGGGCACCCTGACCCCCCCCATGGGTGCTCCTCACCTGCAGCACCGAGAGGGCCCCGTTCTTGCCGTAGCCGGAGCAGAGCACAAGCTCCAGGTCTGGCTCCGGGTGGTTCTGGAACTGCCAAGGGGGGGTCAGGGGGGCTGCGGGTGCTCTGGGTGCTCTCTATGGGTGCTCTCTATGGGTGTTCTCTATGGGTGCTCTCTATGGGTGCTCTCTCTGGGTGCTCTCTCTGGGTGCTCTCTATGGGTGCTCTCTATGGGCGCTCTCTCTGGGTGCTCTCTCTGGGTGCTCTCTCTGGGTGCTCTCTATGGGTGCTCTCTATGGGTGCTCTCTATGGGTGCTCTCTCTGGGTGCTCTCTCTGGGTGCTCTCTATGGGTGCTCTCTCTGGGTGCTCTCTATGGGTGCTCTGGGTGCTCTCTATGGGTGCTCTCTCTGGGTGCTCTCTCTGGGTGCTCTCTCTGGGTGCTCTCTATGGGCGCTCTCTCTGGGTGCTCTCTCTGGGTGCTCTCTCTGGGTGCTCTCTATGGGTGCTCTCTATGGGTGCTCTCTATGGGTGCTCTGGGTGCTCTCTATGGGTGCTCTGGGTGCTCTCTATGGGTGTTCTCTATGGGTGCTCTCTATGGGTGCTCTCTATGGGTGCTCTCTCTGGGTGCTCTCTCTGGGTGTTCTCTATGGGTGCTCTCTCTGGGTGCTCTCTCTGGGTGCTCTCTATGGGTGCTCTCTATGGGTGCTCTCTCTGGGTGCTCTCTATGGGTGCTCTCTCTGGGTGCTCTCTATGGGTGCTCTCTATGGGTGCTCTCTCTGGGTGTTCTCTCTGGGTGCTCTCTCTGGGTGCTCTCTCTGGGTGCTCTCTATGGGTGCTCTCTCTGGGTGCTCTCTCTGGGTGCTCTCTCTGGGTGCTCTCTCTGGGTGTTCTCTATGGGTGCTCTCTCTGGGTGCTCTCTCTGGGTGCTCTCTATGGGTGCTCTCTCTGGGCGCTCTCTCTGGGTGCTCCCCATGGGTGCTCTCTCTGGGTGCTCTCTCTGGGTGCTCTCTATGGGTGCTCTCTCTGGGTGCTCTCTCTGGGTGCTCTCTCTGGGTGCTCTCTCTGGGTGCTCTCTATGGGTGCTCTCTCTGGGTGCTCTCTATGGGTGCTCCCCATGGGTGCTCTCTATGGGTGCTCTCTCTGGGTGCTCTGGGCGCTCTCTATGGGTGCTCTCTCTGGGCGCTCTCTCTGGGCGCTCTCTCTGGGTGCTCTCTCTGGGCGCTCTCTCTGGGTGCTCTCTCTGGGCGCTCTCTCTGGGTGCTCCCCATGGGTGCTCCCCATGGGTGCTCACCTCCTCGCTGAGGAAGGCCGGCTCGCCCATGGCGGCGTTGGCGCAGGGCCCGATGTTGAGGATGCTGTCGCAGACCTGCGGGTACCAAAGGGGGCGGAGCTCAGGGCCCGGCCCCAGGCTGGGGGTGCCCCCCCCCCCCCCCCCCAGCACCCATGGGTGCACCTCAAAGGAGTAGGTGGCCAATTGGGTGCCCGACTGCGCCTCGCTGCCGTAGACCTCGATCTCGTCCACCTCGTCCTGCGCCGCCGCCTTCCCCCCTGCGCGGCCCCGCGGCACCTCAGGGGGGCACCGCCACGGGGCCGCCAGCGCCAGCAGCGCCATCACCATCACCAGCAGCACCTCCATCAGCGCCATCACCATCACCAGCAGCACCTCCATCAGCGCCATCACCATCACCAGCAGCACCTCCATCAGCGCCATCACCATCACCAGCAGCAACTCCACCATCACCTTCATCAATCACCATCGCCTTCATCAATCACCATCACCTCCATCAATCACCATCGCCTTCATCAATCACCATCACCTCCATCAATCACCATCGCCTTCATCAATCACCATCACCTCCATCAATCACCATCACCTCCATCAATCACCATCACCTTCATCAATCACCATCACCTCCATCAATCACCATCACCTTCATCAATCACCATCACCTCCATCAATCACCATCACCTCCATCAATCACCATCACCTCCATCAATCACCATCACCTTCATCAATCACCATCGCCTTCATCAATCACCATCACCTCCATCAATCACCATCGCCTTCATCAATCACCATCACCTCCATCAATCACCATCACCTTCATCCCCATCCCCATCCCCATCCCCATCCCCATCACCACCACCTCCATGGTACCACCCGGTGGCCCCGGGTGCTGGCTCCCACCTGCCCACGGTGCTGAGCCCTCCGGGCGCTTCTTCTTCAGGGGGGGCTCCTCCTGAGGGGGACAAAGCGGGGGGGGGATCCAGGAGGGGGTTTGGTGGCCCCAGGGTGGGTTTGGTGGCCCCAGGGTGGGGTTTGGTGGCCCCAGGTTGGGTTTTGGTGGCCCCAGGGTGGGTTTTGGTGGCCCCAGGGTGGGTTTTGGTGACCCCAGGGTGGGTTTGGTGACCCCAGGGCGGGTTTTGGTGACCCCAGGGTGGGTTTGGTGGCCCCAGGTTGGGTTTTGGTGACCCCAGGTTGGGTTTTGGTGGCCCCAGGTTGGGGTTTGGTGACCCCAGGGTGAGGTTTGGTGACCCCAGGGTGGGGTTTGGTGGCCCCAGGGTGGGGTTTGGTGGCCCCAGGGTGGGTTTGGTGACCCCAGGGTGGGGTTTGGTGACCCCAGGTTGGGTTTTGGTGACCCCAGGTTGGGTTTTGGTGGCCCCAGGGTGGGTTTTGGTGGCCCCAGGGTGGGTTTTGGTGACCCCAGGGTGGGGTTTGGTGGCCCCAGGTTGGGTTTTGGTGACCTCAGGGTGGGGTTTGGTGGCCCCAGGGTGGGGTTTGGTGGCCCCAGGGTGGGTTTGGTGACCCCAGGGTGGGGTTTGGTGACCCCAGGTTGGGTTTTGGTGACCCCAGGTTGGGTTTTGGTGGCCCCAGGGTGGGTTTTGGTGACCCCAGGGTGGGGTTTGGTGGCCCCAGGGTGGGTTTGGTGGCCCCAGGGTGGGGTTTGGTGGCCCCAGGGTGGGGTTTGGTGGCCCCAGGGTGGGGTTTGGTGGCCCCAGGGTGGGGTTTGGTGGCCCCAGGGTGGGGTTTGGTGGCCCCAGGTTGGGTTTGGTGACCCCAGGGTGGGGTTTGGTGGCCCCAGGGTGGGTTTGGTGGCCCCAGGGCGGGTTTGGTGACCCCAGGGCGGGTTTTGGTGACCCCAGGGTGGGTTTGGTGGCCCCAGGGTGGGTTTTGGTGGCCCCAGGGTGGGGTTTGGTGGCCCCAGGTTGGGTTTGGTGGCCCCAGGGCGGGTTTTGGTGGCCCCAGGGTGGGTTTTGGTGACCCCAGGGTGGGTTTGGTGGCCCCAGGGTGGGTTTTGGTGGCCCCAGGGCGGGTTTTGGTGACCCCAGGGGTGGATGGGGGGGCCCCGGGGGGGTTTCGGTGCCCCCATCCCTCACCGGCCGCTCCGGGGCCTCTTTGCCGGCTCCGGTTGGAGCCTCCTGGAGCTTCTCCGTGTACTTGAGGAGCAGGGAATTGCCCAGGCGGGAGCCCAGGAACAGGAAACCCGGCTCCAGCGTCACCATCTGGGGGGACAACGGGGGCAATGGGGGGGTCCCCAGGGTCTCTATGGGGGTCTCTATGGGGGTCTCTATGGGGGGGTCTCTATGGGGGTCTCTATGGGGGTCTCTATGGGGGGGTCTCTATGGGGGGTCTCTATGGGGGTCTCTATGGGGGGTCTCTATGGGGGGGTCTCTATGGGGGGTCTCTATGGGGGGGTCTCTATGGGGGGTCTCTATGGGGGTCTCTATGGGGGTCTCTATGGGGGGGTCTCTATGGGGGGTCTCTATGGGGGGGTCTCTATGGGGGTCTCTATGGGGGTCTCTATGGGGGTCTCTATGGGGGGGTCTCTGTGGGGGTCTCTATGGGGGGTCTCTATGGGGGTCTCTATGGGGGTCTCTATGGGGGGGTCTCTATGGGGGGTCTCTATGGGGGGGTCTCTATGGGGGTCTCTATGGGGGTCTCTATGGGGGTCTCTATGGGGGGGTCTCTGTGGGGGTCTCTATGGGGGGTCTCTATGGGGGTCTCTATGGAGGGTCTCTATGGGGGGTCTCTGGGGGGGTCTCTATGGGGGGTCTCTATGGGGGGGTCTCTATGGAGGGTCTCTATGGGGGGTCTCTATGGAGGGTCTCTATGGGGGTCTCTATGGGGGTCTCTATGGGGGGTCTCTATGGGGTCTCTATGGGGGGTCTCTATGGGGGTCTCTATGGGGGTCTCTATGGGGGTCTCTCTGGGGGTCTCTATGGGGGTCTCTATGGGGGGGTCTCTATGGGGGGTCTCTATGGGGGGTCTCTATGGGGGTCTCTATGGGGGGTCTCTATGGGGGTCTCTATGGGGGGTCTCTATGGGGTCTCTATGGGGGTCTCTATGGGGGTCTCTATGGGGGTCTCTATGAGGGTCTCTATGGGGGGTCTCTATGGGGGGTCTCTATGGGGGTCTCTATGGGGGGGTCTCTATGGGGGGGTCTCTATGGGGGGTCTCTATGGGGGGATCTCTATGGGGGGTCTCTATGGGGGTCTCTATGGGGGTCTCTATGGGGTCTCTATGGGGGTCTCTATGGGGGGTCTCTATGGGGGTCTCTATGGGGGGTCTCTATGGGGGGTCTCTATGGGGGTCTCTATGGGGGGTCTCTATGGGGGTCTCTATGGGGGTCTCTATGGGGGGTCTCTATGGGGGTCTCTATGGGGGTCTCTATGGGGGGTCTCTATGGGGTCTCTATGGGGGGTCTCTATGGGGGTCTCTATGGGGGGTCTCTGTGGGGGTCTCTATGGGGGGTCTCTATGGGGGGTCTCTATGGGGGGGTCTCTATGGGGGGTCTCTATGGGGGTCTCTATGGGGGTCTCTATGGGGGGGTCTCTATGGGGGTCTCTATGGGGGGGTCTCTATGGGGGTCTCTATGGGGGTCTCTAGGGGGGGTCTCTATGGGGGGGTCTCTATGGGGGGTCTCTATGGGGGGTCTCTATGGAGGGTCTCTATGGGGGTCTCTATGGGGGGTCTCTATGGGGGGTCTCTGTGGGGGTCTCTATGGGGGGTCTCTATGGGGGGTCACTATGGGGGTCTCTATGGGGGGTCTCTATGGAGGGTCTCTATGGGGGTCTCTATGGGGGGTCTCTATGGGGGGGTCTCTGTGGGGTCTCTATGGGGGGTCACTATGGGGGGTCTCTATGGGGGTCTCTATGGGGGGGTCTCTGGTGGGGGTTCTCTATGGGGGTCTCTATGGGGGGTCTCTATGGGGTCTCTATGGGGGGGTCTCTATGGGGGTCTCTATGGGGGGTCTATGGGGGTCTCTATGGGGGTCTCTATGGGGGGGTCTCTATGGGGGGTCTCTATGGGGGTCTCTATGGGGGTCTCTATGGGGGGTCTCTATGGGGGGGTCTCTATGGGGGGGTCTCTATGGGGGGTCTCTATGGGGGTCTCTATGGGGGTCTCTATGGGGGTCTCTATGGGGGGGTCTCTATGGGGGGTCTCTATGGGGGGGTCTCTATGGGGGGGTCTCTATGGGGGTCTCTATGGGGGTCTCTATGGGGGTCTCTATGGGGTCTCTATGGGGGGTCTCTATGGGGGTCTCTATGGGGGTCTCTATGGGGGTCTCTCTGGGGGTCTCTATGGGGGTCTCTATGGGGGGTCTCTATGGGGTCTCTATGGGGGTCTCTATGGGGGTCTCTATGGGGGGTCTCTATGGGGTCTCTATGGGGGTCTCTATGGGGGTCTCTATGGGGGGGTCTCTATGGGGGGTCTCTATGGGGGGTCTCTATGGGGGTCTCTATGGAGGGTCTCTATGGGGGTCTCTATGGGGGGGTCTCTATGGGGGGGTCTCTATGGGGGTCTCTATGGGGGGTCTCTATGGGGGTCTCTATGGGGGGGTCTCTATGGGGGCTCTCTCTGGGGGGGTCTCTATGGGGGTCTCTATGGGGGGTCTCTATGGGGGTCTCTATAGGGGTCTCTATGGGGGGGTCTCTATGGGGGTCTCTATGGGGGGTCTCTATGGGGGGTCTCTATGGGGGTCTCTATGGGGGTCTCTATGGGGGTCTCTATAGGGGTCTCTATGGGGTCTCTATGGGGGTCTCTATGGGGGGGTCTCTATGGGGGGGTCTCTATGGGGGTCTCTATGGGGGGTCTCCTCTGGGGGGTCTCTATGGGGGTCTCTATGGGGGTCTCTATGGGGGGTCTCTATGGGAGTCTCTATGGGGGTCTCTATGGGGGTCTCTATGGGGGGTCTCTATGGGGGTCTCTATGGGGGTCTCTATGGGGGTCTCTATGGGGGGTCTCTATGGGGGTCTCTATGGGGGTCTCTATGGGGGTCTCTATGGGGGGGTCTCTATGGGGGTCTCTATGGGGGTCTCTATGGGGGTCTCCATGGGGGGGTCTCTATGGGGGGTCTCTATGGGGGTCTCCATGGGGGGGTCTCTATGGGGGTCTCTATGGGGGTCTCTATGGGGGGTCTCTATGGGGGGTCTCTATGGGGGGTCTCTATGGGGGGTCTCTATAGGGGTCTCTATGGGGGGGTCTCTATGGGGGGGTCTCTATGGGGGTCTCTATGGGGGTCTCTATAGGGGTCTCTATGGGGGGGTCTCTATGGGGGGGTCTCTATGGGGGTCTCTATGGGGGCTCTATGGGGGGTCTCTATAGGGGTCTCTATGGGGGGGTCTCTATGGGGGGGTCTCTATGGGGGGTCTCTATGGGGGCTCTATGGGGGTCTCTATAGGGGTCTCTATGGGGGGGTCTCTATGGGGGGGTCTCTATGGGGGTCTCTATGGGGGCTCTATGGGGGGTCTCTATGGGGGTCTCTATGGGGGTCTCTATGGGGGGTCTCTATGGGGGTCTCTATGGGGGGCTCTCTCTGGGGGTCTCTCTGGGCTCCGTGCGGCCCCGTCCCTTACGCAGGTGGTGAGGACGCTGGCGGCCGCTTTGTCGAAGTGGAAGGAGCGAACGCTCCTCATCCCGTCCGTGATCAGCGTCAGCACGTAGCTGGGGACAGAGGGGACGGCGTGGGCCCCACGGCGCCCCACAGAGCCCCATGGAGCCCCACAGAGCCCATAGAGCCCCACAGAGCCCCATAGAGCCCCACAGAGCCCCACGGCGCCCCACAGAGCCCCACGGAGCCCCACAGAGCCCCACGGCGCCCCACAGAGCCCCACGGAGCCCCACAGAGCCCCACGGCGCCCCACAGAGCCCCATGGAGCCCCACAGAGCCCCACGGAGCCCCACAGAGCCCCACGGCGCCCCACAGAGCCCCACGGAGCCCCACAGAGCCCCATGGAGCCCCACAGAGCCCCAGAGCGCCCCAGAGCCCCATAGAGACCCCACAGAGACCCCATAGTGACCCATGGAGCCCCAGAGCACCCCATAGAGCCCCACAGAGCCCCACAGAGCCCCATGGAGCCCCACAGAGCCCCAGAGCGCCCCAGAGCCCCATAGAGACCTCACAGAGACCCCATAGTGACCCATGGAGCCCCAGAGCACCCCACAGAGCCCCACAGAGCCCCATAGAGACCCCATAGAGCCCCATAGAGCCCCATAGAGACCCCATAGAGCCCCATAGAGCTCCATAGAGACCCCATAGAGACCCCATAGAGACCCCATAGAGACCCCATAGAGACCCCATAGTGACCCATGGAGCCCCAGAGCGCCCCACAGAGCCCCACAGCACCCCAGAGCATCCTATAGCACGCTATAGCATCCCATAGTACCCCATAGAGCCCCATAGCACCCTATGGCATCCCATAGTGCCCCATAGCACCCCATAGTGCCCCATAGCACCCTATGGCACCCCACAGCACCCCAGAGCACCCCATAGCGCCCCATAGCACCCTATGGCACCCCAGAGCACCCCAGAGCACCCCATAGCGCCCCATAGCACCCTATGGCACCCCAGAGCACCCCAGAGCACCCCATAGCGCCCCATAGCACCCTATGGCGCTCCATAGCACCTCATGGCACCCCAGAGCACCCCATGGCACCCCATAGCGCCCCATGGCACCCCATAGCACCCCACAGCACCCCATAGCGCCCCACAGCGCCCCACAGCGCCCCATAGCGCCCCACGGCACCCCATAGCACCCCATGGCACCCCATAGCACCCCACAGCGCCCCACAGCGCCCCATAGCGCCCCATGGCACCCCATAGCACCCCACAGCACCCCATAGCACCCACAGCACCCCATAGCGCCCCACAGTGCCCCACAGCGCCCCATAGCGCCCCACAGCACCCCATAGCACCCCACGGCACCCCATAGCACCCCACAGCACCCCACAGCACCCCACAGCACCCCATAGCACCCCACGGCACCCCATAGCACCCCATGGCACCCATAGCACCCCACAGCACCCCATAGCACCCCACGGCACCCCATAGCGCCCCACAGCGCCCCATAGCGCCCCATGGCACCCCATAGCACCCCACAGCACCCCATAGCACCCCACAGCACCCCATAGCGCCCCACAGCGCCCCACAGCGCCCCATAGCGCCCCACGGCACCCCATAGCACCCCATAGCACCCCACGGCACCCCACAGCGCCCCATAGCGCCCCACCGGCACCCCATAGCGCCCCATGGCACCCCATAGCGCCCCACAGCGCCCCACGGCAGGCCTGGCTCACATCTCGCCTCCCTTCAGGGAAATGACCATCTTGTCGTAGGAGATGAAGGTGGCCTGGGCGCAATCGAGCGTCAGCTTCACCCCCTCCTGGATGCCTGCGGGGGGGGAGGTGAGGAGGGGGGGGGAGGGGGAGGGGAGGAAGAGGGGGAGGGGGGGGGGGAGGGGAGGAAAAGGGGAGGGGAGGGAGGGGGAGGGGAGGAAGGGGGGAGGGGGGAGGGGAGGGGAGGAAGGGGGGAGGGGGGGGGGGGAAGGGAGGAAGGGGGGGAGGGGGGGGAGGGGGAGGGGAGGAAGAGGGGGAGGGGGGAGGGGAGGAAGAGGGGGGGGGGGGGAGGGGAGGGGAGGAAGAGGGGGGGGGGGAGGGGGAGGGGAGGGGAGGAGGGGAAAGGGGAGAGGGGAGGAGGAAAGGGAGGGGGGGAGGGGGAAGGGAGGAAGAGGGGGAGGGAGGGAAGGGGGGGGGAGGGAGGGGGGGCGGCGCTCACGCAGGGAAGACGGTGGTGCCGTTGGTGAGGCTGTTGAGGGCCACCCCCCATAGGGGGGGACGCTCTGG